>NC_092179.1:175000-294512 GCF_045791955.1 Oncorhynchus clarkii lewisi | reverse complement strand
CTACAGACAGTTTTCTGTATTTTTTATTTAGACCTAACAGTCAGATGATGTAACAATTTCTTCTTTTTTTCCCTCAGTCCATCATCTTTGATGAGGTTGACCTGACAGATGCGAGCGTGGCCGAATCCAGCACTAAGAACGTCAACAATAGTTTCACTGTGGGTTCCTTCTTTCTATTTCTTTCTTTCTTTAGCCTACTTCTTTAGATTTTTCTGTCCGTCTTTCTATATTTACAGTACCAGTCAAAAGTTTGGACACACCTACTCATTCAAGGGTTTTTCTTTATTTTACTATTTTCTACATTTTAAAATATTAGTGAAGACATCAAAACTATGAAATAACACGTATGGAATCATGTAGTAACCAAAAAAAGTGTTAAACAAATCAAAATCTATTTTATATTTTAAATTCTTCAAAGTAGCCACCCTTTGCCTTGATGACAGCTTTCCACACTCTTGCCATTCTCTCAACCAGCTTCATGAGGAATGCTTTTCCAACAATCTTCGAAGGAGTTCCCACATATGCTGAGCACTTGTTGGCTGCTTTCAATTCACTCTGCGGACCAATTCATCCCAAACCATCTAAATTGGGTAGAGGTTGAGTGATTGTGGAGGCCAGGTCATCTGATGCAGCACTCCATCACTCTCCTTCTTGGTCAGATAGCCCTTACACAGCCTGGAGGTGTATTTTGGGTCATTGTCCTGTTGAAAAACAAATGATAGTCACACTAAGTGCAAACCAAATGGGATGGCGTATTGCTGCAGAATGCTGTGGTTGCAATGCTGGTTAAGTGTGCCTTGAATTCTAAATAAATCACTGACATTGTCACCAGCAAAGCACCCTCACACCATCACACCTCATCTTCCATGCTTCACGGTGGGAACCACACATGCAGAGATCATGCATTCACCTACTCTGCATCTCACAAAGACACAGCGGTTGGGACCAAAAATTTCAAATCTGGGCTCGTCAGACCAAAGGACAGATTTCCACCAGTCTAATGTCCATTGCTCGTGTTTCTTGGCCCAAGCAAGTCACTTCTTATTATTATTAATGTCCTTTAGTAGTAGTCTCCTCTGAACACTTGATGTTGAGATGTGTCTGTTACTTGAAGTCTGTGAAGCTTTTATTTGGGCTGCAATCTGAGGTGCAGTTACATTTAATGAACTTCTCCTCTGCAGCAGAGGTAACTCTGGGTCTTCCTTTCCTTTGGCAGTCCTCATGAGAGACAGTTTCATCATAGCGCTTGATAGTTTTAGCGACTGTACTTGAAGAAACTTTCAAAGACCTTGACATTTTTGGGATTTACCTTCATGTCTTAAAGTAATGATGATGGACTGTCATTTCTCTCTGCTTATTTGAGATGTTCTTGCCATAATATGGACTTGGTCTTTTACTAAATAGGGCTATCTTCTGTATACCACCCCTACCTAACACAACTAACTGGCTTAAACGCATTAAGAAGGAAAGAAATTCCACAAATTAACTTTTAACAAGGCACACCTGTTAATTGCAATGCATTCCAGGTGACTACCCCATGAAGCTGGTTCGAGAGAATTTCAAGAGTGTGCGAAGCTGTCATCAAGGCAAAGGGTGGCTACTTTGAAGAATCTCAAATATAAAATATATTTTTTTGGGTTACTACATGGTTCCATACGTGTTATTTCATAGGTTTGATGTCTTCACTATTATTCTACAATGCAGAAAATAGTAAAAAAAAATAAAAAAATAAACCTTGAATGAGTATAGGTGTGTCCAAACTTTTGACTGGTACTGTATGTCTTTCTGTCTCTTGACTACTGTCCAGCCATATATGAGCCCTGTGTTGGCCGTGGTCATTCTAACCTAAGGGTCATCATCATGTGGTCATGCGGTGGTCAAACGACCAAACTGCAGGATGAACACCACTAAAAGTGTTGCGGTGTGTTTATAGGTTGCCTTTGGGGTCGTTTCACTATAAAAAGCAAATGAAAGAGGATTTCGATACCCGCCATCTGATTTGTTCTGAAATTGTTTTGGTTGTTGGAAACGGATAAGTTTAGCATTCCTGCAAAATGATTTTGTTGAAGTATAATCCCCACGCCAATCCCACCCCAACAACAAGTATTTAGTATCAGTTCTCTGTTTGACAAGTAGAATGGAGCTGTAGATTAAATCATTTATGATGAAAGTGCACAGTGATTTGTTTGATGCTCATTTCCAATAAATATTGAGGGTTTTGTTCTGGTGACATTTGATGCTTGGCTGCCGTTTGACAAGTAAATAATCTCGCTCCTTTGTCCATAATAATCTGATCATGTAGGCTTATACCTGCACTGTATCTGCAAGTTTTTGGCTAGAGCGCACGTGCCAAAACCGGAGTGGGCACATTTACTATATAACGCAACATGTTTTGTAACAAAACCATCAGTGGAGTTAAAAATAATATGGAAACCCATTTAAAGTGGTGCGTAGCCTAGTGGTTAGAGCGTTGGACTAGTAACCGAAAGGTTGCAAGATCGAATCCCTGAGCTGACAAGGTACAAAATCTGTCGTTCTGCCCCTGAACAAGGCAGTTAACCCACTGTTCCTAGGCTGTCATTGAAAATAAGAATTTGTTCTTAACTGACTCGCCTAGTTAAATAAAGGTTAAATGAAAATTAATTTAAAAAAAAGCAAGATTCATCTATTTTGAATGTCATATTGTTTTTGTGCATCTCTGAGCGATGTTCTATTTAGACCCTGGGTTATTTCATGTTTATCTGAGCTATTGCCGTTCAAAGAAACTACACTATGAAACAAAGATAAAAGACAAAGAATGATAGTAAAAAGCTTTGGAGCACCTTCAATGACATTTTGGGTTAAAAAATACACTCAGCTCCATTATTCATTGAATCAGATGATTATGATGATTTTTTCAATGGCAAGATTACCAAATTTAGGCATGACATGCCGGCAACAAACGCTGACACTACAATTCCAAGTATATCTGACCAAATTGTGAAAGACACAAATTGTAATTTTTAATTCCGTAAAGCGAGTGTGGAAGAAGTGAAACAATTATTGTTGTCTATGAACAATGACAAGCCACCGGGGTCTGACAATTTGGATGGAAAATTACTGAATATAATAGCGGACAATATTGCCACTCCTATTTGCCATATCTTTAATTTAAGCCTACTAGAAAGTGTGTGCCTTCTGGCACGGAGGGAAGCAAAAGTAATCTAAGAAAAGTAAAGCCCCCTTTACTGGCTCAAATATCTGACCAATCAGCCTGTTACCAACCTTTTAGTAAAGTTTTGGAAAAAATTGTGTTTGACCAGATACAATGCTATTTTACAGTAAACAAATTGACCACAGACTTTCAGCACACTTATAGGGAAGGAAATTCAACAAGCACTTAAACTGAGAAACTGAGAGAAATTGATGATAAAAATATTGTTGGGGCTGTTTTGTTAGACTTCAGTGTAGCTTTTGACATTATCGATCATAATCTGCTGCTGGAAAAAGTGATGTGTTATGGCTTTACACCCCCTGATATATTATGGATATATATTATTGTGGATAAAGAGTTACCTGTCTAACAGAACACAGAGGGTGTTCTTTTAATGGAAGCCTGTCCAACATAATCCAGGTAGAATCAGGAATTCCCCAGGGTAGCTGTCTAGGCCCCTTACTTTTTTTCAATATTGACTAACGACATGTCACTGGCTTTGAGTAAAGCCAGTGTTTCTATGTATGCGGATGACTTCACACTATACACATCAGCTATTACAGCAACTGAAATGACTGCAACACTTAACAAAGAGCTGCAGTTAGTTTCAGAATGGGTGGCACGGAATAAGTCAGTCTGAAATATTTAAAAAACTAAAAGCATTGTGTTTGCGACAAATCATTCACTAAACCCTAAACCTCAACTAAATCTTCTAATGAATAATGTGGAAATTCAGCAAGTTGAGGTGACTAAACTGCTTGGAGTAACCCTGGATTGTAAACTGTCTTGGTCAAAACATTGATACAAAAGTAGCTAATATCGGGAGAAGTCTGTCCATAATAAAGTGCAGCTCTGACTTCTTAACAGCACTATCAACAAGGCAAGTCATTCAGGTCCTAGTTTAGTCACACATGCACTACTGTTCAGTCGTGTGGTCAGGTGCCACAGAGGGACTTAGGAAAATTGCAATTGGCTCAGAACAGGGCAGCAAAGCTGGCCCTTGGATGTATAGAGTAGAGGTCGACCGATTAATTGGGGCCGATTTAAAGTGTTCATAACAATCGGGAATCGTTATTTTTGGACACCAATTTGGCCGAAAAAAAAAATAATAATAATAATTTTACACCTTTATTTAACTAGGCAAGTCAGTTAAGAACACATTCTTATTTTCAATGACGGCCTAGGAATGGTGAGTTAACTGCCTTGTTCAGTGGCAGAACGACAGATTTTGGACCTTGTCAGCTCGAGGATTCAATCTTGCAACCTTAGGGTTAACTAGTCCAACGCTCTAACCACCTGCTTTACATTGCACTCAACCAGGAGCCTGCCTGTTACGTGAATGCAGTAAGAAGCCACGGTAAGTTGCTAGCTAGCATTAAACTTATCTTATAACAAACAATCAATCAATCAATCATAATCACTAGTTAACTACACATGGTTGATGATATTACTAGTTTATCTAGCGTGTCCTGCGTTGCATATAATCGATGCGGTGCCCATTCGCGAAAAAGGACCGTTGTTGCTCCAACATGTACCTAACCATAAACATCAATGCCTTTCTTAAAATCAATGCAAAGAAGTATATATTTTTAAACCTGCATATTTAGCTAAAAGAAATCCAGGTTAGCAGGCAATATTAACCAGGTGAAATTGTGTCACTTCTCTTGCGTTCATTGCACGCAGAGTCAGGGTATATGCAACAGTTTGGGCCGCCTGGCTCGTTGCGAACTAATTTGCCAGAATTTGACGTAATTATGACATAAGATTGAAGGTTGTGCAATGTAACAGGAATATTTAGACTTATTGATGATTAGATAAAATACGGAACGGTTCCGTATTTCATTGAAAGAATAAACGTCTTGTTTTCAAGATGATAGTTTCCAGATTCGACCATATTGATGACCCAAGGCTCGTATTTCTGTGTGTTATTATGTTATAATTAAGTCTATGATTTGATAGAGCAGTCTGAGCGATGGTAGGCACCAGCAGGCTCGTAAGCATTCATTCAAACAGCACTTTCGTGCGGTTTGCCAGCTTTGTTTTTGCATTATTTAATCCAAATTGAACATGTTTCATTATTTATTTGAGGAATTGATTTTATTGATGTATTATATTAAGTTAAAATAAGTGTTCATTCAATATTGTTGTAATTGTCATTATTACAAATACATTTTAAAAAAACAATCGGCTGATTAAACGGTATCGGCTTTTTTGGTCCTCCAATAATCGGTATCGGCGTTGAAAAATCATAATCGGTCGACCTCTAGAACACAGAGGGCAAACATTAATAATATGCATGTGAATCTCTCATCGCTCAAAGTGGAAGAGAGATTGACTTCATCAGTACTTTTTTTGTAAGAGGTTTTGACAAGCTGAATGCACCTATCTGTCTGTTTAAACAGCTCAGACACCCATGCATACCCCCACAAGACATGCCATCAGTGGTCTCTTCACACTCCCCTAGTCCAGAAAAGACTATGGGAGGCGCACAGTACCACCTACAGCCATGACTACATGGAACTCTATTCCACATCAGGTAACTGATGCAAGCATTGGAATCAGTTTTAAATAACATATAAACATTACACCTTATGGAACAGCATGGACTGTGAAGCAACATAAACATAGACACATGCATACTCACATGTACACATGGATTTTGTGTTGTAGATATATGGTAGTGGAGTGTGGGCATGAGGGCACACACTTCGTGTGTTGTGAATTCTGTAATTAATGTATTGTAATGCTTTTAAAATTGTATCACTGTGTTAATTTTGCCAGATCCCAGGAAGAGTAGATGCTGCCTTGGCAGCAGCTAATGGGGATCCATAATAAATACAAATTGATGAAAAAGTTTGCATTTGAATCAGTGACCAGGTAAAATAGCCTAATTTCTCAGAATCTATCTGTTTCTAACTGTTTCTAAAAGATTTCAGAACGATCTGAGATGGTGGGTGTCATGGCTTGATGAAATGATATGGAACAACCCTTTGGACTCATTTACATTTAATAACTGGGTGGGGCTGTGTTAGTCAGTGAGTATCCGGAAGTGGCGGCTTGTGTTTGTGTGTGTGTGTGTGCGTGCGTGCATGTCTGTGCATGCGTGATAGAGAATGTTGACAGTATGCGAATGCGTCCACAGAGCTGCATTTTCTGTGTTGAGGTTCTGGCTGGAGTGGAGCTCTCCTAGTCTCTTGTTGATGACAGCCCAAACCCAAGCAGACCTGGGTACAAATACTATTTGAAATAGTTTCTAATACTTTAGTTTTGCTTGATTTAACTTGACTGCTGCAATGGAACCAATAGAATAATCGCAAACTATCTGGCACTCCAGGAAGCCTAAAGCAAACACTCAAAGTATTTGGAAAATTTCAAATAGTATCTGAACCCAGGTCTGAGCTCAGGCGAAGGTGGTCTTTCAGTTCCAGACAGCCAAATTAAGTACTTGCCTTTCACCGCCTGTCTCTCTGTGTTGTAAAGAGGGGCTGCTTTGTGGCTTTCAACACCCCCACTCACACCCCTCCCTCCACTCCAGCCCCCTGTGTGGGATCGCCTTGACGACAGGAAGTTTATATATGTGAGTCAGAGAACAGAGGCAGGCGGATGGGGGAGGGGCCTGCACCACGGTTCCCTGCTCTCTCCCAGTAAGAGACCACTAAGCTGGCTAGGCTAACAGAGCTAACAGCCGAGTGGGGAGAGAAGGAAAACCCTCCTGGAACACCTTCCACTACAGAAGGAAATGACTAAGAGAATTCTGGGAATTCTCTGCTGGCTAGAACACTCAGGCTACGGGAAAAAAGGAACAAAAGCCAGGCAGTAACGGAAGGTACCTCTTTCGGGACTCCGGAGTGAGAGGCTTCCTTGAGCCAGTTTTTAGATAAGATAGGAGAACTCTACGCCAGCCACGTAGAACTGTTTGTCATTGCTTCGTCAGGAGGACTTCAGGAAAGGAGTGGGAGACTGCAGCCGGTAGAGCCAGTGACTTGCTGTCAAGGAGTAAATAGTGATAGTACAGCTCCTAGACCTGGACCTGACCCATTCTCTCCCAACCCCAGACCAAATATAGCAGAGAACACTCAGCACAGTCTGGAGAAGAAGAGAGGAGAGGGGGAGAGAGAAGGAGAACCACCGGAGCCAAATTTGACTGGACTTCACGCTGGAAGTAAGGCAGAAGAATGTCAGGAATGAGAGTGTGTGGGGGAGCACAGAGACATGTGTTAGTGGTGCGCGGGTCGGCTGTTTGTTCACCCTCACCTGCCTTCAATTGCTAATATTGTAACCGCCGACTACCATCTGTAACCGCCGACTATGTGATAAAGTGAAAATCTGTGGCTGAAGGGTGGGTGGCGGGCGGATGTATAAAGAGAAACAATACTTGAAAAAAAACATACATTTATAATTATTGTTCAATTTCTATTGGCTACATGTAGTTTTTTTCTCTATTATTTTAGGCTCTGGTATTAGTGCATGAGCCTAAGCTTTAGGGCTTAACTGTACCAAATAGCCTACATCGCCAAATAATTAAAAAGTTACCGTCAGTCCACGGAAATGTTATTCAATAAGACGAAACCTGCGAAAGGAAAGTTGAAAAAAGAGAAGGGAAGGCCAGAAAAGTAATGTTTGGGAAATATTTGGTGAAGTGGTAAAAAAGGATCATGTGTGATGTCGACAGTCACAAGACGGGACTTCAAATAGGCCCATGGCATGTCAATGGAACTGTAGTCTACTGTTTAGATGGGTTAACTGAAAAACTGGAAACTGAAATCTGGGCGGGCCCCCGAGTGGCTCAGCGGTCTAAGGCAGTGCATCTCAGTGCTAGAGGCGTCACTACAGACACTGGTTCGACTCCAGGCTGTATCACAACTGGCCGTGATTGGGAGTCCCATAGGGCGGCTCACAATTTTCCCAGCGCTGTCCAGTTTAGGGTTTGGCCGGGGTAGGACGTCATTATAAATAATAATTTGTTCTTAACTAACTTGCCTAGTTAAATAAAATAACAATTACAAAAATGGACTGTAGGTCTATCACCTCTCACATAGCCTTAATAATAACTCCTGCAGAATTAAGCTTTTCTTGCAGTAAAATGATACACCAAATGTAGGCAAAATATGGACTTGGGAACAGGAGTGGAGAAACATGATTTCTTTCTTTCTGCTTCTTGAGAGAACGCAATGCTCAGTTAGATACCATCTGTAGATGTGCTGTCTTCATCATAAAAGCATCACAAATGCTGATAGTATTTCAACCTTATAAAATATGCATCGAAGACAAACTGAAATCTTATGAGAAACACGTTGGGTAGTTTTCACAGCTTTCTTTTTCAAACTGATGACATTTTGTACAGAAAATCTTTCCAAGTCTCTAAATGTCTTTGCTATGCAAAAGATAACAGAGAACTTTACCGATGTCAACAAGATTGAAGCATTCATTCTATCGATCTATTATATTATTCTGTTGAGAAAGAGTTTATTTAGTCTTCTAGGGCAGCATATAATGACAAAAGACAAGGTACATAATAATTATAGACAAGTTGACTAACAAATAGCCTACCAAAATGTTTGAAATTATAAGCAGAAACATATCTTAAATCAGGAACAAAAAAAAATCCTGCACCCTGTCAAATCGTTCTGCAGTCTTTGACTGTAGACTATAGAGCATTTTCTATATTTGCGGGTTATGGTTGGATGCGGGCCTCCAGATCTTCACTTTATCACATATATTTGGGCGGTTGCGGATGGGTTATTAGCAATTGCGGACAGGTGCGGGTGAATCAACAGCTGACCCGCGCACCACTAGCTCACTTACACTTTATCAGTGCTGTATCTTCTCTCCATCTCTCTATAGTAGGGGTCTCCAACCATGTGCTAGATTAGGGTTGGGGTGAAAACCTACAGGACAGTAGCTCTCCATGAACAGGGTTGGAGAGCCCTGCCAATAGCCTAGAAGTGTCTAGTGCACGAGTCAAACTCATTCCACAGAGGGCAGAGTGTCTTCGGGTTTTCGCTCCTTCCTTGAACTTTATTTATGAATTAAGGTCACAAATTAAGGAACTCCCCTCACCTGGTTGTCTAGGTCTTAATTGAAAGGAAAAACCAAAAACCAGCATACATTAGGCCCTCCATGGAATGAGTTTCAAACCCCTGCTCTAGTGGGTAAGCCATGCATTGTCCGCTCACTTTTTGGCATACATAGTGATGGCGTCCCAAATGGCACCCTATTCCCTACATAGGGTGCTACTTTTGAACAGAGCCCCATGTGCCCAGGTCAAAAGTAGTGTTCTATATAGGGAAAAGGGTTCCATTTGGGACACAACCACGGTGTATGCCCGAGTGTGTGGACAACTCATTGTTGGACTGCCAGTGCGTGTGTATTACGTCAGCCTTTTTAGATATAGGCAACTGTGCTTTTTGAGGGCCTTTCGCTTTAAGTAGGTGCGTGTGTGCGTGCGCCATAGACTTACATAGACAACTCTAGTAGCTTAAAGCCTGTTTTACCATGGACGGCGCCATTGAAGAACTTCCTATAGGTTAAGTAAGGATCACATAATTCCATCCTCGTCGTCAGAAGGGATCAGCCAATAAATTATACTCTAAAGCAAACATTCCATAACTGCAGGTGGTAGTACAGTGTATTTGGAAAGTATTCAGACCCCTTGACTTTTTCCACGTATTGCTACATTACAGTCTTATTGTAAAATGGATTAAATTGTTTTTTTCCCCCTCATAAATCTACACACAATACCCCATAATGACAAAGCAAAAACTGTTTTTTATAAATATTTGCAAAAAACAAGAAAAAAAAAACACTGAAAAATCCCATTCACATAAGTATTCAGACCCTTTACTTAGTATTTTGTTGAAGAACCTTTGGCAGCTATTACAGCCTTGAGTCTTCTTGGGTATGACGCTACAAGCTTGGCACACCTGTATTTGGGGAGTTTCTCCCATTCTTCTCTGCAGATCCTCTCAAGCCCTGTCAGGTTGGATGGGGAGCGTCACTGCACAGCTATTTTCAGGTCTCTCCACAGGGATCAAGTCCGGGCTCTGGCTGGGCCACTCAAGGACATTCAGAGACTTGTCCCGAAGCCACACCTGCGTTGTCTTTGCTATGTGCTTACGGTCGTTGTCCTGTTGGAAGGTGAACCTTCACCCTAGCCTGAGGTTCTGAGCCCTCTGTAGCGGGTTTTCATCAAGGATCTCTCTGTACTTTGCTGTTTCCCTCGATCCTAATAATCAAATCAAATTTTATTTGTCACATGCGCCAAATACAACCTTCCAGTGAAATGCTTACTTACAAGCCAATAAGCAACAATGCAGTTTTAAGACAAGTAAGAAATAAGAAATTAAAGTAACAAGTAGTAACAAGTAATTAAAGAGCAGTAAAATAACAATAGCGAGGCTATATACCGGGGGTACCAGTACAGAGTCAATGTGCGGAGGCACCGGTTAGTCGAGGTAATTGAGGTAATATGTACATGTAGATTAAAGTGACAATGTATCGATAATAAACAGAGAATAGCATCAGTGCTACCGCTTGCCATGCAGTAGCAGAGAGAACAGTCTATGACTAGGGTGGCTGGAGTCTTTGACACCTTTTATGGCCTTCCTCTGACACTGCCTGGTATAGAGGTCTTGGATGGCAGGAAGCTTTGCCCCAGTGAATTACTGGGCCGTACGGCCGGGGGCCGAGCAGTTGCCATACCAGGCAGCTCCCAATGGTGTAGCTGCAGAACTTTTTAAGGATCTGAGGACCCATGCCAAATATTTTCAGTCTCCTGAGGGGGAATAGGTTTTGTCGTGCCTTCTTCACGACTGTCTTGGTCTGCTTGGACCATGTTAGTTTGTTGGTGATGTGGACACCAAGGAACTTGAAGCTCTCAAACTGCTCCACTACAACCCCGTTGATGAGATTGGGGGCGTGCTCTGTCCTCCTTTTCCTGTAGTCCACAATCATTTCATCTTTCTGGATCACGTTGATGGAGAGGTTGTTGTCCTGGCACCACACGGTCAGGTCTCTGACCTCCTTCCTATAGACTCATTGTTGTCGGCGATCGGGCCTACCACTGTTGTGTCATCAGCAAACTTAATGATGGTGTTGGAGTCGTTCCTGGCCATGCAGTCATGAGTGAACAGGGAGTAAATGAGGGGACTGAGCACGCCCCTGAGGGGCCCCCGTGTTGAGGATCAGTGTGGCGGATGTGTTGTTACCTACCCTTGTTACCGGACCATCAGGAAGTCCAGGATCCAGTTTCAGAGGTAGGTGTTTATTCCCAGGGTCCTTAGCTTAGTGATGAGCTTTGAGGGCACTATGGTGTTGAACGCTGAGCTGTAGTCAGTGAATAGTAGTCTCACATAAGTGTTTTTTTGTCCAGGTGGGAAAGGGCAGTGTGGAGTGCAATACCGATTGTGTCATCTGTGGATCTGTTGGGGTGGTATGCAAATTCTGGGATAATGGTGTTGATGTGAGCCATGACCAGCCTTTCAAAGCACTTCATGGCTACAGACGTGAGTGCTATGGGTCGTTAGTCATTTAGGCAGGTTACCTTAGTGTTCTTGGGCACAGGGATTATGGTGGTCTGCTTGAAACATGTTGCTATTACAGACTCAGTCAGGGAGAGGTTGAAAATGTCAGTAAAAACTCTTGCCAGTTGGTCAGCGCATGCTTGGAGTACATATCCTGGTAATCCGTCTGGCCCTGCGGCCTTGTGAATGTTTGACCTGTTTTAAAGGTCTTAATCACATCGACTATGGAGAGCATGATCACACAATCGTCCAGGACAGCTAATGCTCTCATGTATGTTTCAGTATTATTTGCCTCGAAGCGAGCATAGAAGTCATTTAGCTTGTCTGGTAGGCCCGTGTCACTGGGCAGCTTGCGGCTGCGCTTCCTTCCTTGTAGTTTGTAATTGTTTGCAAGCCCTGCCACATTCGACAGGCGTCAGAGCCGGTGTGGTGTGATGGGATCTTAGTCCTGTATTGATGCTTTGCCTGTTTGGTGGTTCGTCTGAGAGCATAGCGGGATTTCTTACAAGCTTCCGGGTTGGAGTCCCGCTCCTTGAAAGCGGCAGCTCTACCCTTTTGCTCAGTACGGATGTTGCCTGAAATCTATGGCTTCTGGTCGTGGTATGTACAGTCACTGTGGTGACTTGATGCACTTATTGATGAAGCCAGTGACTGATGTGGTGTACTCCTCAATGCCATCGGACTAATCCCAGAACATATTCCAGTCTGTGCTAGCAAAACAGTCCTGTAGCTTAGCATCTGCTTCATCTGACCACTTTTTTATTGACAGAGTCATTGGTGCTTCCTGCTTTAGTTATTAGCAGGAATCAGGAGGATAGAATTATGGTCAGATTTTTTCCCTCTGGTTGCACATTTAACAAGCTGGTAGAAAGTTGGTGAAATGGATTTAAGTTTCCCTGCATTAAAGTCCCTGGCCACTAGGAGCGCCTCCTCTGGATGAGATTTTTCCTGTTTGCTTATGGCCCTATACAGCTCATTGAGTGCGGTCTTAGTGGCAGCATCGGTTTGTGGTAGTAAATAGACAGCGACATTGAATATAGATAAACTCTCTTGGTAAATAGTGTGGTCTACAGCTTATCATGAGATACTCTACCTCAGGCGAGCAAACCTTGAGACTTTTAGATATCATGCACTAGCTGTTGTTTACAAATATACATGGACCGACACCCCTTGTCTTACCAGAGGCTACTGTTCTATCCTGCTGATACATTGTATAATCCGCCAACTGTATGCGATTCATGTCATCGTTCAGCCACGACTCGGTGAAACATAAGCTTATTACATTTTTTAAATGTCCTGTTGGCAGGATATACGTGCTTGTAGTTCGTGTTTTTTTATTATTCAATGATTGTACCTTGGCTAATAGGACCGATGGTAAGGGCAAATTACCCACTCACTGTAAAGGCAAATTACTCACTCATCACGGGATCCTTACAAGGCACCTTGACCTTTGTCCTCAATGTCTCATTGTCTTTCTCCTGCGAATGACGAGTTAAGGGCCTTGTCGGTTGTCTGGAGTAAATGTCTCTCGTCCGACTCCTTAAAGATAAAGTTGTCTTTCAGTACGAGGTGAGTAATCGCTGTTCTGATTTCTAGAAGTTATTTTCAGTCATAACATGTGGCAGAAACATTATGTACAAAATTAGGAGTCTACTTGCCGCTGAAAAACATCCCCATAGCATGATGCTGCCACCACCGTGCTTCACCGTAGGGATGGTGCAAGGTTTCCTCCAGATGTGATGCTTGGCATTCAGGCCAAAGAGTTAAATTGTAGTTTCATCAGACCAGATAATCTTGTTTCTCATTGTCTGAGAGTCCTTTAGGTGCCTTTTGGCAAACTCCAAGCGGGCTGTCATGTGCCTTTTACTGAGGAGTGGCTTCCGTCTGGCCACTCTACCAAAAAGGCCTGATTGGTGGAGTGCTAAAGAGATGGTTGTCCTTCTGGAAGGTTCTCCCATCTTCACAGAGGAACTCTGGAGCTCTGTCAGAGTGACCGTCGGGTTCTTGGTCACCTCCCTGACCAAGGCCCTTTTCCCCGATTGCTCAGTTTGGCCAGGCAGCCAGCTTTAGGAAGAGTGTAGGTGGTTCCAATCTTCTTTCATTTAGGAATGATGGATGCCACTGTGAGCTTGGGGACCATTGCTGCAGACATTTTTTGGTACCTTTCACCAGACTTGTGCCTCGACACAATCCTGTCTCGGAGCTCTACGGACAATTCTTTCGACCTCATGGTTTGGTTTTTGCTCACACATGCTCTGTAAACTGTGGGACTTTATATAGACAGGTGTGTGCCTTTCCAACTCATGCCCAATCAATTGAATTTACCACAGGTGGACTCTAATCAAGTTGTAGAAACATCTCAAGGATGATAAATCGACACAGTTTGCACCTGAGCTCAACTGGTCTGAATACTTATTTTTTAAAAAATTATGTTTTTCCTCTGTCATTATGGGGTATTGTGTGTAGAATGTTGAGGGGGAAAAAATATTTTATCCATTTTAGAATAAGGCTGTAACGTAACAAAATGTGGAAAAAGGGAAGGGGCCAAGAATACTTTCCGAATGCACTGTATACCAAAATTGGCTTTATACCTGTTCAAACAACACACTCCAGGTGGCAGTATGCACCCTTACAGTTTGTTTACCAACTCATAGAAGAAGAAATGGACTACTTTAAAATGGAGATGGCCTCAATGGTCCCCCATGGTGTCACAGATGCCATAATGCGACAGATGCAAAGAGGAGAAGTCTTACTAAATCTATAGTGTGTGTGTGTGGGTGGATGGGCCATCTTAAGTGCGTGCGTGTTTGTGGTGCTGGTCTCTGGGAGAGAGGAAAGGCGTGCGACTATTTTTATCCATCTGGGAACAGGAGCCCCTTTGTGAAGAAGCTGTGGAGGAAAGGAAATGGACGTCCGCTCTGTGGAAATAGCGCTACTTATCCACAGTCATCCACATCCTCTGACCCAATCAATCTATCAATACATACACACAAGCACAGACTTCACAACGTTTCCAAAAACGTTGTACATCTAATAAAGCTGATACACAATACACAGGCACGTTCACCCTCACACACATCTTTGTGTCACATTTGTGTACACACACATACTCAAGTTGGCCCATCAACTCAGTCAGAGTGCCAAAGCATGGGACTGGATGTGCTTCCTCCTCTGTTTGTATTCCTGGCCACATGGCATTGCACAACCCCTGGTTTCATTTCTCTGAGCACTTGGTGTGTCTTGCGCTCTCTCTCACTCTCTCTTTCTGTCAAGTGATATTTGTCTTGTCCTCTCTCTGTGTAGATCATCACTCCTTGTCGCCGGCTGATTCTGTGTGCAGAGAACAGGAAAGAGATGGAGGACTGGATGGCAGCCCTGAAGAGCGTTCAGAACAGAGAACACTTTGAGGTGAGGGCAAGGTCACAGAGTCAGGGGTAAGAGGTCAACGGTCACTCTTCTCTACCTGTCTTCTCATCCAATCTCTCCTTCCTCTTGAAGTGTGCGCTCATTCACTACTCCACACAAATGGAAAAGCATTAGATTGGTGTAGGCATGGGCTAGAGGGAGATTCCATGTACCAGTCATTTCCTACCAAATCCCTGAAGGTATGTGATGCACACTTTGGTAAGCAGAGATACCTGGGACCCCCCTCCCCCCAAAAAATTGACCGCTGGACTCTACTCTTCTAGCCTAGACACTTGTGTGGAAGGAAAGGAGAAGCGGGGTACCTAGTCAGTTGTCCAACTGAATGTGTTCAACTGAAATGTGTCTTCCGGGAAAGGATACATACGACAGGTATAAGTAATATGGTAGTAGCAACGATTTGACATTTAGTAGGTTACAGTGGTTCTTCCTTTAAAAGTTTTGAGCTCATGCTGCGACCATTAGTGGTAGATGGTGGCATTCTGTCATTGCACCACCCTATCACTAGGACGAGTTAGAATGCAAATCTATCGGTAGTCTAAACTGTGGCACAAATGGACTATCTTCTCGTAAATTAATGGAGGTGTTTTCAGTCTGAGTCTCTTCTCTGGCACTAGAGTCCTGCATCAGGGAACAACAACAAAAAACTGTTGGTGGTCCTGTAGTTAAGAGAGAACTTGGCTAAATACAATGGGGGAATTTCACTTGACATGTGGATTTTTGAAAAATAGGCACTGGGGGCTTTTGGTTTCTCTCCCTCTAAAAACAAATAAATAATTCTAAATAACAAATTGGCTTTATTTATAGATTTTTTTAAGACTTACTATATAACGTATTGGATCACAAAAAAATACAACTTTTCCATTAGCGTGTAGTTTACCAATAAAATGGACTGACGGGTATGTGGACATACTCGATATACATATCCCGGAAGAAAGAAATGATCTCACTCCAGTACATTTAATAGAAAGTTGGCAAAAATAGTTAGATCTTGCTACCATGGAAAGGAAAATAGCAGTCTATTTGTGGAAAAATCACCCTGATTAACTCTTTAGTCACATCACAGTTGAACTGTTTGCTTATGGTTTTTCCTACACCTAGACCTATTTAAATTATATGAGAATGGCAAGCCAGACAAAATTAAAAGGGCCTATTGTCTCAATAATGGCCTATTTCCCTTTATTCAGATTACATCTGCTCACTTTCAGTTATTTGACTTCTTTTTAAACAAGCCAAAGAAAGTTAGTTGGAATTTCAGTTTAATCCACCAGAAAATACAAATAATACAACAAATATTGTGGTTAAATTCAAATATACTAATTGATCAAAAAAGCTTTATCAATTGGAACCTTTATCAAGTGGAAGGGGGAAAAAGTAAGGAACCTGTCTGTTGGCCCAGCATTAAAGACCAAAATTGTTCAACGAAAATTGTGATAAATAAAAATATATACCAGTTTCATTTAAGGACCAAAAAATTGACAGCTGTGCCATTATAATTTGCAAAATAGTTGGGAGGAGATTTTTGATGTACCGATTCCATGGCACATGGTTTATGAATTGACACGCAATTTCCCATTCCTCCTAAAAGCCCTAATCTGCTCACTTAAATGAATAGTCCTGGTCATTGTTATAGCATAATCAAAGTGAGGACAATCAGTAGTACTCCTCACCCCGCCCCAAACTCCACCCTTAAAACCTGTTGTGACTCGGGGGAAGTATTTTCATTTTTGGAAAAAAAACATTCCCATAATAAATGGGATATTTTGTCAGGACAAGATGCTAGAATATGCATATAATTGACAGCTTAGGATAGAAAACACAACGTTTTCAACTGTAAAGATATTGTCTGTGAGTATAACAGAACTGATGTTGCAGGCGAAAGCCTGAGAAAAATTCAACCCGGAACTGCCCCATATTTTGAAAGCGCTGCGTTCCAATGAGTCCCTATTGAGCTGTGAATGGGCTATCAACCAGATTACACTTTCTACGTATTCCCCAAGGTGTCTACAGCATTGTGACGTAGTTTTACGCATTTATGTTGAAGAATAGCCGTAGGCGGCTACGTTGCGCAAGTGGTCACCTGATGCCCCCAGAGAGATTCTTGCGTAAAATACAGAGATAGCCATTACTCCAATCGGTCCTAGTGAAAAACGAATTGTCCCGATGGATATATTATCAAATAGATATTTGAAAAACACCTTGAGGATTGATTATAAACAACGTTTGCCATGTTTCTGTCGATATTATGGAGCTAATTTGGAATATTTTTTGCCGTATTCGTGACTGCAATTTCCGGGTGATTTCTCAGCCAAACGTGAAGAACAAACGGAGCTATTTCGCCTACAAAAATAATCTTTTTTTTTCGATTTAACTTGATTGCTTTTCTGATTTCCGTGACCAAGTTACTAGCTGCTAGCTGGACAAAATGCTATGCTAGGCTATTGATAAACTCACACAAATGCTTGTGATTTTCATGAATAGGAATATTTTCTAGGGATATTTATGTCCGTTGCGTTATGCTAATTAGTGTCAGGCGATGATTACGCTCCCGCATGCGGGATGGGGAGTCAGTAGAAGAAAATGTAGCACAGTTACCATTGAAAAACAAGCTGTTTATCTAAAAAAAAAAAAATTACATTGCGTCCAAAGAGAACAGATTAAATGGACATAGTTTTCATCAAGCCAGCTTTTTTGTATGGTGCTACCCGTTCCAGGGTTAGGAGTGTAACCACCAGAGGACTAGAAAATGAGATTGTGAACTCTGCAAATAACGTTTCCACTCTGAGAATGAGAATGGTAAATTACTGTAATTAATACATTCAGTCAATGCATTGGACTACAAAAGTGACCATCCACCCATGATGGGCTATTAGGAGGACAATAGACTCTTGCCAAGGAGGGTAGGAAGGAGGGTAAGGGGAGCATTGTATTTAAAGACACTGCACAGTAGCCTAAAAAACATTATTTTGAAATAGTAAAAAAAAAAAAACGGATTCAATAACATATTTCTACCACGGTAGATGCTGTGTTTTTGGTTGATGGCCAATATTAAAAATGGACAAATGCATTCACTCCGTCGCCACACGCACTTTAAACATTTGGATAATAAAGCATTTAAAGGCTGACATTGGTTGATTTTAATACTTTCTGATAGACAAAATTTTAACTCCACCCATAACTTTTGAACTTTTGAACATTCCCAGAAGGCAGATTATTATAACCTACCGCAGGCCTAAAACCTATGGGTTTAATGTTCTGAATTAATGCTTATATTGAAGATAGAAGCCGCCTCTTAATGAGGGCTGATCTCTGAGAGCTGATCTGTTATCCAACGATTATTATTATTATTATGATATAAAAGCCCCTTAGATATTATCTGTAAGCTTTTACATTCTAAATCAATATCACACACCAGTTTTGCCATAAAGTTTTGCCATAATAAAAAATGCCCCTTAAATATTAATTTTGAATCCTCCAATCCTCCAATTTAATTAGATCTACAGTGCCTTTCCATAAGTCCACTCAAGTTTCTTCAACTGTCTTCCGACTGTGATTAGAGCGATGTTGTTGTGCCGTGATGCCAGCAGATTCCAGATTGCCTTTGCTGATCGTTCATCATCTTCAATCATCAGTGAGTCGATGGCTTGAATAGTCTCGCTAGAAATGTAATTTAATGTAAAAATGTACAGCATACAGTAAAGACCAGCAGTCAATTTATTTCAGCATTATTTTTAGCATTATTAGGCCTACTTTACTGTATTGTAGCCTACGGTACCTGTTCATTTTCCTGGGCTTTGGAGTTCGGCGTAACACAGGGGAATAGCACTGTCCATGACCATAATCCCCAAGTCTAACAGTATTTTACTGACATGTTTAATTATTCAAGGCTCCTTTCTTTTCTCTGTGCTGGAGTTCTTTTAAGAATACAAAAGAATCCATCCAGCCTTGATAGGCTATCAGCAGGACAATAGACTCTTACCGAGTCCACCAAACACATTGTTTTCTAACCAAATCTGGATGGATCCTTAACTAATTACTATGGGAGTAAATATCACTGAATGACAGAAGTATTGCAATAAAGTAGGCTAATGAAGGAAACAAAGTGTTGCTTACTGGAACACCCAAAGTCATCCAATTGTTATAATATGATTTGAAGCAATAGCCTACCCGCGTGTGGTCAACTATTTCAGCACCGTTTCGCGCTGCTCTGAGACAAGCATGGGGACTGGTCTTGATAAATCAATGAGATTGTTATTTTCACTGAATCTCCGTTTGGGTATTGGTTAGCCTAAAATTATTGTGTGGAAATGTTATGATTATTTTGCTCTTCACTCGCAGTCACTTAGTAGCCTACTCCCGATCGGTCACGTTGTACAGCTCCATATTTTCCTAACTGAAACCCTGAGGGTTTCATTTTTCTTAGAATAATATTAAATCAAATGAATTAAGCTACATTTCTTAAAATCAAACTTATGTCTTTACAAAAAAAGGTTTTAATTTCTCTAGTACAGCCAATATTGAAATTTTATTTTACCTTTATTTAACCAGGCAAGTCAGTTAAGAACAAATTCTTATTTTCAATGACGGCCTAAAAACAGTGGGTTGCCCTGCCTTGTTCAGGGGCAGAACGACAGATTTGTACCTTGTCAGCTCGGGGGTTTGAACTTGCAACCTTCCGGTTACTAGTCCAACGCTCTAACCACTAGGGTACCCTGCCGCCCCAAACAGTCAAATGCTTCTCGAAGATGCCCTCTGGTGGCCAAACTAGCACTAACTAGCATTATAATTCTGTGGCAGCCCGCAATCTGTGCTGCAGTACGATGCAACTTTTAAAAGTTTTGCCGTATACATTTTTTAGCAAGGCAATAACGATATCTACGCTATTGTCTGCACTGGGTTTCTTAACCCTGATCCTGTTGGACTGACAGGCGTGCACGTTTTTGTTATAGCCCAACACTAACACACCTGATTTCAACTTCTTAAGCCTTTGATAAGTTGAATCAAGTGTAGCCTATTAGTGGTGGGTAAGAAGATGGACATAAATCCTATCCTCTGTGGGAGGATATCCCAAATGGGACCCTATTAGGATATCCCAAATGGGACCCTATTTCCTATAAACTGCACTACTTTTGACCAGGGCCCATAGGGTGCTATTTGGGATGCAACACAGGATGAAGAAATCCTGAAATGAGTAGTGGTTATTAACGGGGACGATTTAGGGCTTATTTCCCCTCTCTTGTCTCCTCTGTTCCCATCCCAGTCCACCCAGTATAGCATGGATCACTTCTCTGGGATGCATAACTGGTACGCCTGCTCCCACGCCCGCCCCACCTACTGCAACGTGTGCCGCGAGGCCCTGTCCGGAGTCACCTCGCACGGACTGTCCTGTGAAGGTACGTACCTCTCTGTACACACACTGCCCTAGCTATATGCCAGCTAAAGGTCTTCACGGATCCACCTGTACCTGAATATCTGAGACCCAATCCGACCCGAGCGGGTCTGGATCTACAGGTCCGATCTGATATGATTGTCATGGATCTTGGGTATGTGTAATGTTAATTGACTTGTCTGGAAGATTGGAACGCGAATGGAGACACTATGCGCGAGACAGAGACGGTGCACACGAAAGAGAGACTGGTGGAATGCTGCATCACAGTGTGTGAATGTGCATCTGTGTGTCTGTCTCTTTGGCTGTCTATGCGTTTGTCAATCTGATGCGTTTCTCCTTCTCACAGTGTGTAAGTTCAAGGCCCACAAACGTTGTGCTGTCCGAGCGACCAACAACTGCAAGTGGACTACTCTGGCATCCATTGGGAAGGACATCATCGAAGATGAGGATGGGGTGAGTGAGTAAGGGGTCAGTTTAGCATTTTCCCCACTAATGGTTGAGGTTAGGATTGGGGAAGGGGAAGCTGAACCTAGATCTGTACCTAAGGGAAACTTCACCCCGGAGCTGTGTGAGGGCTCCTCAAAAATAAGGCTAGAGATGTCCCCTGTACCCCAGCTAGAGAGAAGTGCAGTGTTGCCGGTTTATTAAACATCATTGTACGTTATGCAAAGTATACATCAAATATGTCGAACAGTATAAATAAAAAAAAGCATGCAACATTAAAAAACTGTAAAAACAATCCACAGTGTATCAAGAAATGGCATATACGTATAAGGCCTTGCCTTATAATCAATATATTCAACAAATCGTTGATTACAAGTAGTAGCCTATAGTGCCATTGCCCACTATTCCTACTGTTAAAGACGTCTGAAATTATACCTACAACAGGGACTATCAGTTTGTTCTCAAAGCTAATCCTCATTCACTACTAGGTAAACACTCACTGCCCTCACTCTTTCACTCACTCACACTGCGGTGACATGTCATTGGGTGCAGAACATCATCCTGTGGGAACAAATAACTAAAATCACAGGTGTAGTGTGTACAAAGCAGGACAGGGCTTGGTTTTGTACTGTGCAGTGATATTTGAGAGTTAAGAGGATGCTGTTCAGACAAACACACCAGAAAGGAACTATTTGTTTACATGACTAAATATCTAAAGTCAGTTTTCTAATGTTTTTATCATATAAAATATAAAACTGCTGGAATAATATGGCACTGTGTTAGTTATGTGAAGAAACATTTACACTGAACATGCATCCCTGTTAGTGAGCATTTCTTTGCCAAGATCATACATCCACCTGACAAGAAACTGATTAAACAGCATGATCATTACACAGGTGCACCTTGTGTTGGAGACTATAAAAGGCCACTCTAAAAGTTGTAGTTTTGTCACACAACACAATCCCACAGATGTCTCAAATTTTGAGGGAGAATGCAATTGGCATGCTAACTGCAGAAATATCCACCAGAGCTGTTGCCAAATAATTTAATGTCATTTTTTCTAACATAAGCCGCCTGAACCACAGGTTCAACAGTACAGGGCAGATGGCAGACGTATGGCGTCGTGTGGGCGAGCGGTTTGCTGATGTTACTGTTGTAAACAGAGTGCCCCATCGTGGCGGTGGGGTTATGGTATGGGCAGGCATAAGCTACAGACAACAAACACAATTGCATTTTATGGATGGCAATTTGAATGTACAGAGATACCATGATGATATCCTGAGGCCCATTATCGTGCCATTCATCCGCCGCCATCATGTCATGGTTCAGCATGATAATGCACTGCCCTGTGTCGCAAGGATCTGTTCACATTTCCTGGAAGCTGAAAATGTCCCAGTTCTTCTATGGCCTGCATACTCATCAGACATGTCACCCATTGAGCATTTTAAGGATGCTCTGGATCAATGTATACGACAGTGTGTTCCAGTTCCTGCCAATATCCAGCAACTTTGCACAGCCATTGATGAGGAGTGGGACAACATTCCACAGGCCATAATCAACAGCCTGATCAACTCTATGAGAAGGAGATGTTGCGCTGCATGAGGCAAATGGTGGTCACACCAGATACTGACTGGTTTTCCGATCCACGACCCTACATTTCTTTTTAAAGGTATCTGTGACCAACAGATGCATATCTGTATTCCCAGTTATGTGAAATTCATAGATTAGGGCCTAATGAATTTATTTAAATTTACTGATTTTGTCACGTTCGTCATAATGAGGAGACCAAGGCGCAGCGTGATTGGAATACATTTTTATTTTATTTAACGAAGAACACTTAAACAAACTAACAAAAAGACCATGACGCTATAAACAACTAGTGCTGACCTGCAACTAACCATAGACAATAACCCACCAAACCAAAATGGAAAATGGCAACCTAAATACGATCCCCAATCAGAGACAACGATAAACAGCTGTCTCTGATTGGGAACCAATTCAGGCCACCATAGACCTACATATATATACCTAGACATACCAAAACCCTATAGATACAGTGCCTTGCGAAAGTATTCGGCCCCCTTGAACTTTGCGACCTTTTGCCACATTTCAGGCTTCAAACATAAAGATATAAAACTGTATTTTTTTGTGAAGAATCAACAACAAGTGGGACACAATCATGAAGTGGAACGACATTTATTGGATATTTCAAACTTTTTTAACAAAACAAAAACTGAAAAATTGGGCGTGCAAAATTATTCAGCCCCTTTACTTTCAGTGCAGCAAACTCTCTCCAGAAGTTCAGTGAGGATCTCTGAATTATCCAATGTTGACCTAAATGACTAATGATGATAAATACAATCCACCTGTCTGTAATCAAGTCTCCGTATAAATTCACCTGCACTGTGATAGTCTCAGAAGTCCGTTAAAAGCTCAGAGAGCATCATGAAGAACAAGGAACACACCAGGCAGGTCCGAGATACTGTTGTGAAGAAGTTTAAAGCCGGATTTGGATACAAAAAGATTTCCCAAGCTTTAAACATCCCAAGGAGCACTGTGCAAGCGATAATATTGAAATGGAAGGAGTATCAGACCACTGCAAATCTACCAAGACCTGGCCGTCCCTAAAAAACCTTCAGCTCATACAAGGAGAAGACTGATCAGATATGCAGCCAAGAGGCCCATGATCACTCTGGATGAACTGCAGAGATCTACAGCTGAGGTGGGAGACTCTGTCCATAGGACAACAATCAGTCGTATATTGCACAAATCTGGCCTTTATGGAAGAGTGGCAAGAAGAAAGCCATTTCTTAAAGATATCCATAAAAAGTGTTGTTTAAAGTTTGCCACAAGCCACCTGGGAGACACACCAAACATGTGGAAGATGCTCTGGTCAGATGAAACCAAAATTGAACTTTTTGGCAACAATGCAAAACGTTATGTTTGGCGTAAAAGCAACACAGCTGAACACACCATCCCCACTGTCAAACATGGTGGTGGCAGCATCATGGTTTGGGCCTGCTTTTCTTCAGCAGGGATAGGGAAGATGGTTAAAATTGATGGGAAGATGGATGGAGCCAAATACAGGACCATTCTGGAAGAGAACCTGATGGAGTCTGCAAAAGACCTGAGACTGGGACGGAGATTTGTCTTCCAACAAGACAATGATCCAAAACATAAAGCAAAATCTACAATGGAATGGTTCAAAAATAAACATATCCAGGTGTTAGAATGTTCAAATCAAAGTCCAGACCTGAATCCAATCGAGAATCTGTGGAAAGAACTGAAAACTGCTGTTCACAAATGCTCTCCATCCAACCTCACTGAGCTCGAGCTGTTTTGCAAGGAGGAATGGGAAAACATTTCAGTCTCTCGATGTGCAAAACTGATAGAGACATACCCCAAGCGACTTACAGCTGTAATCGCAGCAAAAGGTGGCGCTACAAAGTATTAACTTAAGGGGGCTGAATAATTTTGCACGCCCAATTTTTCAGTTTTGGATTTGTTAAAAAAGTTTGAAATATCCAATAAATGTCGTTCCACTTCATGATTGTGTCCCACTTATTGTTGATTCTTCACAAAAAGATACAGTTTTATATCTTTATGTTTGAAGCCTGAAATGTGGCAAAAGGTCGCAAAGTTCAAGGGGGCCGAATACTTTCGCAAGGCACTGTATATAAAAAGCCCTAGACAAGACAAAACACACATACCACCCTCGTCACATCCTGACCTAACCAAAATAATAAAGAAAACAAAGATAACTAAGGTCAGGGCGTGACAGATTTACTTATATGAACTGTAACTCAGTAAAATGTTTGAAATTGTTGTTTATATTTTTGGTTCAGTGTACATTCCCTTTGGTGCAAATTGTTGTCTTATGGGCAAAGGTTGGTTGCGCTCTCTCTCTCTCTCCCGCTCTCTCTCTCAATACTAAAGGCTTTATTGGCATGAGAAGTGTAACCACATAGTGTTGCCAAAGCAAACATATATAAACATATTAAGTCAATGATGACAGAAATAAATACTTACTGAATAATAACAGTGACTTCTCCCTCACTGCAGATCTCTATGCCTCACCAGTGGCTGGAGGGCAACCTGCCAGTTAGTGCTAAGTGTACAGTGTGTGACAAGACGTGTGGCAGTGTCCTCCGACTGCAGGATTGGCGCTGCCTCTGGTGCAAGGCCATGGTGAGTCTGCATGCGTGTCCATGCGTGCATATTTGGGTGGTGCTTCTTTGGGTTAAGTGCAAATCAGATAAGTGCAAACTTCATTACTACTATGCCACAATACAGTAGTAATGCACTTTTGTTTCCGCATGCACTGACTTATGACATATTCACAACAGTCACAAGGCCATTGTACTTATCAGGTTGTTGACTGTACATACTTGCCGTAATGCTCTGTGTAGTGTGACCTTAAAATAAAGTGTGTGTGTGTCGATGTCCAGGTGCACACGCTGTGTAAGGAGCAGCTGTCCACTAAGTGTCCCTTGGGGCAGTGTAAGGTTTCGGTCATCCCTCCCACAGCCCTCAACAGCATCGACTCCGACGGTGAGTTCTGCTCCTCACTTCATCTCCGGGGCCAAGTTTCCCCTAGGTACAGATCTAGGATCAGCTTTCCCTCTCCCAATGCTAACCTTAACCGTTATTGGGGAAACTGACCCAAGATCAGGGGCAACTTCACTTACACCTGTCTTTGTGGGTGAACAGGACATTTCGGGATGTCAGCGTGTTAGGCCTGGGTAGTGTTCATTAGGCCTAGGTTTCCAAAAATTCCCAGGTTTTCCAGAAATCCCGGTTGGAAGACTCCAGGAATCAGAAGGGAATAAGCACGGTTTTATTAAGCACGGTTTTTGCTTAACCTGGACATTTTGTAAAGTTAACATAACAAAACGATAAAAAATATGCTCTTTCTTATTAGATATTAGGGGCTGGTTTCCCAGACACAGATTAAGCCTAGTCCTGAACTAAAAAGCACGCTCAATGGAGATTCTCCATTCATCTGTGTCTGGGAAACCGACCCTAGAAGTTCAGGTGTGTGCCAGAGTCTGGTATAGAGGTTAAAGCTCCCGACTCCGGACCTTGTTTATCCTCCTGAATATGGGGGTTTGGGGCTGTTCCTGTTTGTGGCCCTCTATGTGCCAGTCATTGGTCCTCATCTGCCTGTCATTGGTCCTCAGGGTTCTGGAAGGCCACCTGTCCGCCTTCCTGCACCAGCCCTCTCCTGGTGTTCGTCAACAGTAAGAGTGGAGACAACCAGGGCATCAAGTTCCTGCGCCGCTTTAAACAGCTGCTCAACCCTGCCCAAGTCTTTGACCTCATGAACGGTGGGCCGCACCTTGGGTGAGCCTGCCCTGTGAGTCTGCCCATGCTTCTGACATGGCTGTGTGTGTTTCCGACAGCACTGTGTTTATTGCTGCTTGTCTTAGGGGGCTCTCTTCTGTGTCTCCTAGTTTACGGCTCTTCCAGAAGTTCGACACGTTCCGGATCCTGGTTTGTGGGGGTGACGGCAGCGTGGGCTGGGTCCTCTCTGAGATCGACACTCTGACGCTCCACAAACAAGCAAGTTTATCCCGCCCCGTCTCCATCTGCAATGAGCTGAAAATAAGCTTCCATCAGTTGGGCTACACCAACTGACTCTTGGGCTCTTTCTCAATTTGTGTTTCCTCTATTTCTCATGTTCTTGGACATCATACTTTCTCATCTAATGGGTTTTGTGAAGGAGGCAAGGAGAGGAATCAGGAAAAGATGAATTGAGAAAGAGCTTTTGCTACTTTCCCATCATCCCTCAGCAATCCCTGAGCCTAGCAGGCTACTCTGCCAGTCAGCCACTCTCATGTTTCCCTTGTCCCTCTTTTAGCAATCTAGTAACAAAGCTACCATTTTATAACACTCCCTCCCTCTATTAGATAGATAGACAGAGAAACAGACAGACCACCACTGCCCTCTGCTGGTCGTGAGGTACACACAGTCCTGGCTTTCCGGGCTCTGTGTTCACATATATTAGTTATTTTCGGTTGCTTGAACACTTTTCTTGAAACAGGGTTCACATTTGCAAAACAGTTACCACATCCCACTAAACTGAAGTGCGTTTGCCAAAACAACATTTTTCCCTTTCGAAATGCACTTAACACCATCAACTTAAAATACCTATCACAAAATAACTCTTATCAAAACAGTATAATTTGTTGTTTAATGAGAAGAGGACTTCTGCAACATCCTAGAGCATATAATACATGTGACTGAACAATCTGAATCCATCAAAACAGTATAATTTGTCAATGAATAAGTAGGTAATTTCATCATTCAATAGGTAATGCCTCAACAAATACTACACTGAACAAAAATAAACGCAACATGTAATCTGTTGGTCCCAGGTTTCAAGAGCTGAAATAAAAAATCCCAGAAATGTTCTATACTCACAAAAGCTTATTTCGCTAAAATGTTGCACAAAAATGTGTTTACATCCATGTTAGTGAGCATTTCTCCTTAGCCAAGATAATCCATCCACCTGACAGGTCAAGAAGCTGATTAAACAGCATGATCATTACACAGGTGCATTGACTGATTTTCTAATATGAACTGTAACTCAGTAAAATCAATGAAATTGTTCCATGTTTATATTTTTGTTCAGTATATTAATTGGGTTTTGTTTGGAGCGCACCTGTCAATGTTGAGTAAGGACGCGGACCTGATTGTGCATAGAAGTAGGCCTAGGCTACCTGGCCTGCAATTAAATGGAGGCTTATAAATGTGCCCATTTGGGGATCTGATAGTATTTTTGATTGACTTAACTCACCACCACTAATGAGCTGTGGAGCTTCTTAAAGTCATTTTTTCTTCACCTCAAACAGCAAGTAAACAAAGTCTGTTTCTATCTCCATTGAGAATGACAATACTTCCTCAATGTAGTCTATTTGAAAAATGTTTCCAGCTCTCTCCGTTTTGATAACCACTTGGTATAAAAGTGAAAACAAATGTCATGCTCTGATCCGGTGGAAGCATCATAAAATATGCCTAACCCTTGCGTAAATAAATAATGCCACAGATGTCTCAAGTTTTAAGGGGGTGAGAAATTGGCATGCTGACTGCGCAGAGCTGTTTCCAGATAATTGAATGTCAATTTCTCTACCATAAGCTGCCTCCAACGTAATTTTAGAGAATTTGGCAGTACGTCCAACCGGCCTCACAACTGCAGACCACGTGTAACCACGCCAGCTCAGGACCTCCGCATCCGGCTTCTTTACCTGCAGGATCGTCTGAGGGGGGTTGCTGAGGAGTATTTATGTCTGTAATAAAGACCTTTTGTGGAAAATAATGAATTCTGAGTGGGCCTTGGAGAGGCCCACCCATGAATGCACCCCTGCCCAGCCATGTGAAAACTATAGATTAGGGCCTGATTTGTTTTATATGAACTGTAACTCAGTAAAATCTTTGAAGTAGTTGCGTTTATATTTTTGTTTAGTATAAATATAACCATCAATATGCATTTCTATGACAAAAACAAAATGGTAGGAGTTACTAATCAAAGATTTGATATGTGCGCTATATTCGTGTTTTCTGAATTATGATTAAATGGGGGAGAACGGGGGTTAAATGTAACGGGGGTCAGTTGTAACTGGATAAATAACTTGTTGTGTTGCAGTGCCAGCTGGGTGTTCTGCCCCTGGGGACAGGAAATGACCTCGCCCGCGTCCTGGGCTGGGGCTCGGCCTGTGACGATGACGCACAGCTGCCTCAAATACTGGAGAAGCTTGAGAGGGCCAGCACCAAGATGCTTGACAGGTAGGAGAGGGAGGTAGGATGGGAGGAATGTAGAGGGGGGAGAAGATGTAGAGAGCCAGCACCAAGATGCTCGACATGTAGGTGAGGGAGGGAGGAGGGAAAGAGAGAGAGACTTAGGGAGGGAGGAAGAGAGAGGGAGGAGAACGGGGTGAGGGAAATATTCACCAAGATGCTTGACAGGTGTGAGAGGGAGGAAGAGCATGTAACTAACTGTTAAAAAGGTACCATTAAAGGAACCATTTGCAGAAATCGCTCCACCATTTTCTGGTTGTTAAAATTCTAACAGTTGGCCTAATTTCAGTTTGTGACAAAACAAGCATTGATTGTGTAGAGAGTCATTTTACCATCTAAACCGCTGTGAAATATCAATGAGAATGAGAATGGCAGATTTATAACTCAGATTTCTATGTAAATTTGGTCAGGTTGCCCAAAAATGTACATATTGTAGCTTTTAAGTCAGTTCTCATTAGTCCAGGAGTTTCTTCTGGTCAGGTCAGAAAGAAAGAAAAAAAAGCAGGCCCTATATTATCCATTGTTTTTATTTTTCGTCTAGGTGGAGTATTATGGTGTATGAGACAAAGTTCCCACGGCAACATTCCAGCTCTACGGTGACAGAGGATTGCAGCGATGACTCTGAGGTACCTGGCAATGACATAAATTCCTGTTCTACATTGTGATAGTTTTAGCTGAATTTGAGTACAATTGCAGTTACATTCCATTTATGGATGGAGTCATCAGACACTTGTCTTCAGATATACAGTATGTAGGCTACTGAGCTTGTCTGACACTTTAAGCGCACTGAAGACAAACAACTGACTCAAGAGGGAGTCAGAGATCAAGATAGCATAAACAGAAGAAAAATAACTTTTCCCGAACCATCTCGTCCTGCTGAACTTCGCAGATTCTGACACTATGCTCCCGAAGTTGCTGGTAATAAGCTACACCAGTGGTCAGCAACCTTTTCCATTTGGAGTGCCAATTAAATTAACTGTTCCACAAAAATGTGCATATGAAAATCATAACTGGCATGCACCGATCTGCATGCCAGTTATGATTTTCATATGCACATTTTTGTGGAACAGTTTCATTTATTTTATAATAAAGTCTTCGTATCTCAAAATTGTCATGTGGTTGATAAAAATGATATCTAAATGGAAATTATACAAATCTAAAAATAACTTCTATTGCCAACTATGTAAAAATAGCCTACATAAAGCCAACAAATAAAAACATTGCATTCTGCAGGTAGAAAATATCAGAATAAAAATAAATCACACTTCCTCAAGGAATTTGAAACATTGTATCTACTTGGTCTAGCCCGAAGCTTGCAACATTGTATAAAATATCAGTTTCCCACACAGCTGTAGGCTATTTATTTGTGCAAGGGAGAAGAAGTAATCAGGTAGGTGTATTTTATGACGTTTCTACCGAATCAAAGCATGACATTTGTTTTCCCTTTCACACCGAGTGGTTATCCAAAGGGAAAGAGTTGGAAAGATTTAGGCTACATTGAGGAACTATTGTCATTCTCAATGTATGTAGAAACAGACTTGTTTACTTTAAGAAGCTCCACAGCTCATTGGTGATGGTGAGTTAAGACAATCAGAAATACTATCAGCTCCCAAAATTTGTGTGCATGCCAGGTAGCCTAGGCCTACTTCTATGCGTAATCAGGTTTGCGTCCTTACTCAACTTTGACAGGAGTGCTCCAAACAAAACAATATTAATATATGGAACAAAAATATAAATGCAACATGCAATACTTTCATTGATTCTACTGAGTTACTGTTCATATGAGGAAATCAGTCAATTTAAATAAAAAAATCACATGGCCCTAATTTATGGATTTCACATGCTCTGGCCGATGAGTAGGGTTGATCCGAGCATTCTGACCTCACAATGGCAGTCAAGCACCCTAACTGGCTAACTTTGGCTAACTTGCTAGCTACTTCCAGGCATAAATGAGAGAACACCCCACTCATTTTACTCACCTTAGCAGAGCTGGTTAGGCTGTTTTCATGTTATCCAGAGTGTTGGTGACTGTAACTGTGCTGCTGGCAACAATAAAATAAAATAAAAAGATTACGTTCAAATGGCTCTTGTGTGAAATAGTGACCCACGACATACGCCTAGTTTCCTGAAACGGGTCACAAATTATAATAACCAAACAAACATTGTAGATTAGAAATATTGCAAATTAACGGTAAATGTACTACTGGTGATAGTGGTGTGCCATCCCCGTGGCCGCCACAATGTCACCTTGGAGAACGATGTCTGGTCACATGGTATGTTGAATGCTGAACGAGAGACCTTGGTTTATTGTTTTTGTAAAGTTGTGAGTGTTTCCTTGCAAAGTTTGATTTATACAATTTTTGAGTTTGGATCCCGCAACTCGGTTAGTTTCAGTTGCTGTGACCGGTACTATCTGTCCCGGGATCCTCCAGACCAAAAAGTCTGAAGTTGTTTACAGAAGCTAGCTACTAACCTATCTGGTAGCTATCAGTATCAAACTAGCAGCCGATGCTGCTACCAACAGTATGTGCAAAGACACTGCTTTTGTGGTCACCGCTGTGAGAGGATTTTAAGAAGGACACATCTTTCTGCTTTTCAGATTTTTCAATTTGTGTGAGTTCTTTTTGTTCACTTAATTGAGAATTCCATGTAAAGAGAGACACGGAAGCCCAGCTAGCCCAGCCAGCTAGCCTAGAGGTCCCTATTGAACATTTTCAACGTTGCAGGAGCTGTGTTTATTTTTGCTTTTTTCCCGGGATGATGTGGACCGCCCGGACTTTCAATGTAGCAACTGTTCTTGCAGAGGACTACAGGGGCAAAGTGGCTACTCTTAGCAATCAAGTAGCGAACCTACACAAGCTACTGGGGAATCCACGCCCGCCTACTTTCACTTTCTCTTCTACCCCAGTAGCTGGACGCCGCTCTTATGTGGTGGACTTTTCGCCGCCACGTCGGCTCTCCACAGCCAACTGGCCAGTACTCTGTAGGGATCACTCCTCGAAGCGGTCTCCCCCTTCCCTGGAGAACGGAGTTAATAGAATGCTCCTGAATGACTTGGGGGATGTTCCTGTTCTTGACCCTACCAACCAGCCATGGAGATATGTCACTAGTCATGGAAGTTGAAGACATCATCCTCTGGTAAACGGGGCCTCCTTGGAGATGTTAAGCCATGACCGGACACAGACAAGAAACGGCTTTGCCGCCTTGTATTCAGAGGTTCCGGCGCCTTCTTCTCTAGGGACTTCCGATTCAAATATGGATCAGGAGGTACCTGCGCCTTCGTCCTCTGTTCTGTCTCACTAGCCGGTGGCTTCTACCTCGGGTTCAGATCCTCAGAGCTCCCCCTCATCAGACAATAAGGCTGCCTGAGACTCCAGCCCATTCATCATCCATGATGGATACTACAGCTGGTTTCCCCCACCGTCCTTCGGTCCTCGAGGGGTTTGCGAAACCACTTGAGGCGAAAATGTCCGGACCTCGTCAGCCATTTGCACCAGCTGTCATCATCAACAGCTCTATTGTAAGAGACATCTTATTTCCCGGAGCAAAAACCCTGTGCTATCCTGGAGCACGAGTACAGGACATTACAAGGCTGCTTCCGAACATTCTGCGACAGATGCTGGGAGCTGATGCTGTCGTACCTCATGTAGGCTAGGTGGGCTAGCTCGGGAACTTCTGAAAATGTATTTTAGAGAACTGATTCTAGCACTAAAGGATTCTGAAAAGTGGACAATCATTTCTGGTCCGGTACCATCGTTGGGCTGCGGGTGTGAAATATTCAGCAGGCTATTGGCATTACACAACTGGCTAAAATATTACTGTAGCTCTGTTGGAATCACTTTTATAGATAACTTCAAAACCTTCTGGAAAGAGAAGATGCTCCAGTGAAATGACAGAGTCCATCCAAATCATCTTGGCTCCTGGAGTCTGTCCACGCTTTTCAAGGCTGTGTTGAGACAATGACTTATCAATGACCCAAGACCAGCTCAGTTAATCCCTACCATTGTGTCGATGAGTTGTCGTACATTATCCCAGGGGCGTTGGCAGACAAATTAAGTTACTTACATTGTATGTCCCCCTAACTGATTTGAATGCCTCTGATCCTACAGCTATTGTATGCAGTAATCATGTGCCTATGAACCAGAGTTATACAGTTAGCACTGAGGCGGTGTGCCCTTGTAGGAAGTCCACTGAGTGCAGCTCAGCTCCAATATAAATGACATGAGCAAGTCTGTTTTTAATGCTTTACTGGGAAGCTCATCAGAAGTAATCAGGCATCCCAGAAAGTACTAGAAATAGCCCATATCAACATATGTAGCCTTTGAAGTCAATAACATGCTAGTAACAGATTACATTAATATTCTGTTTCTGAAACTCACTTAGCTAATATCTTTGATGATACAGTGGTAGCAATACATGGTTATAACATCTACAGAAAATACAGAAATACCAATGGGTGCGGTGTTGCGGTCTATATTCAGAACCACATTCATGTAAAGCTTAGAGAGGATCTTTTGTTAAATGTTGTTGAAGTAACAGCTACAGCTACAGCTTCATCTGCCTCACCTAAAGCCCATTCTAGACCACCAAGTGCCAACAATCAGTATCTGGATAATATGTGTGAAATGCTTGATAATGTATGTGATATCAACAGAGGTATATTTTCTGGGTGATTTCATTATTGACTGGCTTACGTCAAGCTGCCCCCTCAAGAAAAAGCTTCAAACAGTAATCAGTGCCTGCAACCTGGTTCAGGCTGTCAGTCAACCAACTAGGGTAGTTACAAACAGGACAGGAATGAAATCATCAACATGTATTGATCATCTTTAGTAATGCTGCAGACATTTTCTTTATAGCAGTATCCAAATCCATAGGATGTAGTGATCACAATATAGTAGCCATATCTAGGAAAACATAAAGTTCCAAAGGCTGGGCCTAATATAAGAGGTCATATAATATGTTTTGTAGTGATTCTTATGTTTTTTGCTGGTCTGTGGTGTTTAATAAGAAGCACATTTATGAAATAGCTTATTCCAGTTACTAATAAGCATGTACCCATTTAAGAAAATGACTGTAAAAACTGTTGAATCCCCTTGTATTGATGAGGAATTTAAAAATGGTATGGTTGAGATGGCAAAAGCTATGACAAATAAGTCTGACGGCACAAATTGAGAAATCATGTGACTAAACTAAATAAAAAGAAGAAGAAACTATACTATGAAATAAAAAATAATAATATAAAGAATGATAGTAAAACGTTTTGGAGCACCTTTAAAAAAAAATTGGGCAAAAAGACAAACTCGGCTCATCATTCAATGAATCAGATGGCTCATTCATCCCAAAACCCACTGATATTACCAACTACTTTAATGATTTTTGCATTGACAAGATGAGTAAACTTGAGGCATGACATGCCATCAACAAACGCTGACACTACACATCCGAGTGTGTAAGAGGTGAAAAAATGAATTGTTGTCTATCAACAATGACATGCCACCGGGATTTGACAACTTGGATGGAATTTTACTGAGGATAATAGCGGACGATATTGTCAATATAAGCCTACTAGATTGGGGCGGCAGGTAGCCTAGTGGTTAGAGTTTTGGGCCAGAAACCGAAAGGTTGCTAGATCGAATCCCCGTGCTGACAAGGTAAAAATATGTTGTTCTGCCCCTGAACAAGGCAATTAATCTACTGTTCCTAGGCTATCATTGTAAATAAGAACACTTAACAAATAGCTGCAGTTAGTTTCAGAATGGGTGGCAAGAAATAAGTTAGTCCTAAATATTTCTAAAACTAAAAGCAAGTATTTGGAACAATTAATTAATTCACCAAACCCTTAACCTCAACTAAATCTTGTAATGAATAATGAATTGTAAACTGACATGGTCAAAACATATTGATATTGAACAGTGACTAACTAAGATGGGGAGAAGTCTGTCCATAATAAAGCGCTGCTCTGCCTTCTTAACAACGCTATCAACAAGGCAGGTCCTACAGGCCCTAGTTTTGTCACACCTGGACTACTGTTCAGTTGTGTGGTCAGGTGCCACGAAGAGTGAGGAAAATTACAATTGGCTCAGAATAGGGCAGAACGGCTAGCCCTTAAAAGTACAAGGGATCTAATATTAATGATATGCATGTCATTCTCTCATGGCTCAAAGTGGAGGAGAGATTGACTTCGTCACTACTACTTTTTGTAAGAAGTGTTGACACTCTGAATGCACCGAGCTATCTGTTAAAACTACTAGCACATAGCTCAGACACCCACTCTCTTCACAGTCCCCAAGTACAGAACAGACTATGGGAGGTGCACAAAACTACATAGAGCCATGACTACACAGAACTCTATTCCACATCAGGTAACTGATGCAAGCAGTAGAATCAGATTTAACACATTAAAATATATCTTATGGAACAGCGGGGACTGTGAAGAGACACACAAAGTTACAGACACACAAATATGCACACAAGTGCTAGCACACGCACTCTACACACGTACAATGTAATATTATTGTATGGTGGTATTATACGTTTGGTATTGTATATATGCAGTGGTGTAATAATGTTGGCAGCAGCTAATGGGGATCCCTAATAAATACAAATACAAATGGATTAGTCCACTAAGACAGGCATCAATTAAGATGTGCTATAAAACTGGCCAACAGCGTATTAACCCAAACAATCCACCAGTCGACTAAATGAGGTCAGCCCTAGTATTTACAGTGCATTCGGAAAGTTTTCAGACTACTTGACTTTTTCCTAATTTTGTTACATTACAGCCGTGTTCTAAAATTGATTAAATAAAAAATGTTCCTCGTCAATCTTCACACAATACCCCATAATGACAAAGCGAAAACAACAGGTTTTTAGATTTTTTTTCTAAATTCATTTAAAAAATTCATTAAAAATACAAAACAGAACTCTAATCCAATTTTATTTGTCACGTGTGCCGAATACAACATTACAGTGAAATGCTTACTTACAAGCCCTTAACCCTTAACCAACAATAAAAATAAAAGAGCAACAATAAAATAATAACGAGGCAATATACAGGGTGTACAGGTACAGAGTCAATGTACGAGATACGAGATAAATGTAGGTACGGGTAAAGTAACTGTAAGGGTTTTCGTAGTATGAAGGATCGGAGGACCAAAATGCAGCGTGGTAAGTGTTCATGTTTTTTTAATGAATAACGAACACTGAACAAAACAAAAAACGTGAAGTAAATCAAACCGAAACAGTCACGGAAAATAAACACCCACAACACGGAAAATAAACACCCACAACTCAAAAGTGAAACCAGGCTACCTAAGTATGAAAAAAAATGTCTGCAGCTGCCTCCAGCTCTGCCTTGGGGCGGCGATATTCCCCAGCCTGTGCCCAGGGTCCCTTGCCATCAAGCATTTCCTCCCATGACTAGGAGTCCTGCGTTCGCTGCTGCTGCTGCTGCTGCTGCTGCTGCCGCTCGTTACCACGCTCCTTGGTCCTTGGTTGGTGGGTGTCTTCTGCCGAAGAGGAGTAGTATGAAGGATCGGAGGACCAAAATGAAACAGTCCCGGACTAACACGGAAAATAAACACCCACAACTCAAAAGTGAAACCAGGCTACCTAAGTATGATTCTCAATCAGGGACAATGATTGACAGCTGCCTCTGATTGAGAACCATACTAGGCCGAACACAGAAATCCCAAATTATAGAAAAGCGATCATAGACAACCCACCCAACTCACGCCCTGACCATACTAAAACAAAGACATAACAAAGGAACTAAGGTCAGAATGTGACAGTAACTACTCTTAGATAATAAACAGCGAGCAGCAGCACTGTAAAAATGGGGGGGGGGGTCAATGCAAATAGTCCAGGTAGCCTTTTGATTAGCTGTTCAGCAGTCTCATGGCTTGGGGGTAGAAGCTGTTAACTTCTTGGTGACAGGGGGGCAGTATTGAGTAGCTTGGATGAATAAAGTGCCCAGAGTAAACTGCCTGCTACTCTGTCACAAATGCTAATATATGCATAATAGTATTGGATAGAAAACACTCTGAAGTTTCTAAAACTTTATGAATGATGTCTGTGAGGATAACAGAACTCATATGGCAGGTGAAAACCTGAGACAAATCCAACCAGGAAGTCGGAAATCTGAGGTTTGTAGTTTCATTTAAGCTGATTGCCTATCCAATATGCTGTGTCTATGGGGACAGATTGCACTTCCCAAGGCTTCCAGCAGATGTCAACAGTCTTTAGAAAGTTGTATGAGGCTTCTATTGTGGAAGGTGGTCGAATAAGAGCTGTTTCAACAAGTGGACTAGGCTGAGGCCAATCAGTTGTTTACTACGCGGGTTCGCCGTGCCTTCTTTTTCCTCTGTAATGAATACACTATTGTCCGGTTGGAATATTATTGAAGATTTATTATAAAAAGACTCTAAGGATTGATTGTAAACATCGTTTGACATGTTTCTACAAACTGTAATGGAACTATTTTGACTTTTCGTCTGGATTTTGCGCTCGGCATTGTGCCTTTGGAATAGTGAACTAAACGTGCGAACAAAATGGAAGTATTTGGACTTAAATATGGACCTAATCAAACAAAACAAACATTTCTTGTGGAAGTGGGAGTGGGAGTCCTGGGAGTGCATTCCAACGAAGATCAGCAAAGGTAAGTGAAGATTTATAATGCCATTTATGAATTTTGTTGACTCCACAACTTGGCGGGTAGCTGTATTGCTTGCTTTTGTGGCTGAATGCTGTTCTCAGATTATTGAATATTGTGCTTTTGCCGTAAAGCTTTTTTGAAATCTGACACAGCGGTTGCATTAAGAACAAGTTTATCTTTAATTCTATGTAAAACATGTATCTTTCATCAAAGTTTATGATGAGTATTTCTGTAATTTGATGTGGCTCTCTGCAATTTTTCCGGATGTTTTGGAGGCATTTCTGAACATAGCGCCAATGCAAACTGAGGTTTTTGTATATGAATATGAACTTGATCGAACAAAACATACGTATTGTGTAACGTTGAGTCCTGGGAGTGTCATCTGATGAAGATCGTCAAAGGCTAGTGATTAATTTTATCTATATTTCTGTTTTTTGTGACACCTCTCTTTGGTTGGAAAATGGCTGAATGCTTTATGTGACTAGTTGCTGACCTAACAATATGTTCTGCTTTCACCGAAAAACCTTTTTGAAATCGGACACTGTGGTTGGTTTAACGAGATCTGTATCTTTAAAATGGTGTAAAATACTTGTATGGTTTAGGAATTTTAATTATGAGATTTCTGTTGTTTTGAATTTGGCGCCCTGCATTTCACTGGCTGTTGGCGAGGTGGGACGCTTTCGTCCCGAACGATCCCAGAGTGGTTAAGAAGCCTTTTGGACCTAGACTTGGTGCTTGGTGCAAGTTGGAGTGGGTCTAGGGTTTCTGGGATGATGGTGTGGATGTGAGCCATGAGCAGCCTTTCAAAGCACTTGAAGGTTCCCAAGAACACTTGTCTAAATTACAAACACACACACAATTGGTTAGGAGCCCGTATCATCCTGTTTTCATTGATCATCCTTGAGTGAAACTTATATGGAGCTCTGAGACAGGACTGGTTAGATAATTGTCTCCATCATTCTTATATGGAATAATTTTGGAGCCACCAAGACTCTTCCTAGAGCTGGCTGCCTGGCCAAACTGAGCAATCGGGGGAGATATTCCTTGGTCAGGGAGGTGACTAAGAACCCGATGGTCACAGAGCTCCAGAGCTCCTCTGTGGAGATGGGAGAACCTTCCAGAAGGACAACAATCTCTGCAGCACTCTACCAATCAGGCCTTTATGGTAGAGTGGCCAGACGGAAGCCACTCCTCAGTAAAAGGCACATGACAGCCCACTTGGAGTTTGCCAAAAGGCACCCAAAGGACTCTCAGACCATGAGAAACAAGATTCTCTGGTCTGATGAAACCACGATTTAACACTTTGGCACCATCCCTACGGTGAAGCATGATTGTGGCAGTATCATGACTGTCTTGTGAGGTTAACAATGGGTCAGATCAGCTTGGCAGTGTCTGACAATAACCAGACCCTCTCCCACCTGCAAAGGGTGGTGGAGGGCACTATACCGGTTTGACAGCTCACACCCGGTCATAAATTTAAGCAGGAGAGAACTCTCTCTCCTTTTGTATCAACCAAGGAAATGCCTTCTTCTAGAGAGGTTTTTGCCCGCCCAAAACTCTTAACGCCCAAAAGTGGATAATGGAACAATAATTCTAACATGGGGAAATGGGTCAGTGGGGAGATGTAGAAAACTAATGTCATATTGTTTTTTATGTTGTGATGTTATTAAAAACTATATGGACCGAATACTGTAACTTGGAAATGATACCCCCTTTATCTGTCAAGTTTTCATCCAATATGTCCGGCATAGTCTATGACAAATGAAGGTATATGTGCTAAGATAAATCAAATCAAATTTTATTGGTCACGTACACATGGTTAGCAGATGTTATTGCGATTGCAGTGAAATGCTTGTGCTTCTAGTTCTGACAGGACAGCAATATCTAACATGTAGTCTAACAATTCCACAACAGCTACCTAATACACACAAATCTAAGTAAGGAATGGAATAAGAGTATATACATATAAATCTGTTGTTAGTGCCAGTAAAGGCCGCTTTACCACTCTTGGGTAGTGGAATTACTGTGGCTTCCCTCCAGGCCTGAGGACAAAGACTTTCCTCTAGGCTCAGATAAAACATTTGACAGACAGGAGTGGCTATAGAGTCAGCTACCATCCTTAGTAGCTTTCCATCTAAGTTGTCAATGCCAGGTTTGTCATTATTGATTGTTAACAATCATTTTCCCACTTCTCCCACACAAACTTTACACAATTCAAACTTGCACTGCTTTTCTTTCATTATTCGTTTTTTTTTTTTATACATTAATATAATGGCTCACTGTTTGTTGTGGTCATTTCCTGCCCAAGTTTGTCCACTTTGCCAATGAAATAATCATTAAAATAATTGGCAACATCAAATGGTTTTGTGATGAATAAGCCATCTGATTCGATGAAAGATGGAGTTGAATTTGTCTTCCTGCCCAGAATTTAATTTAAAGTACTCCAAAGTTTTTTTTCTATCCTTTATTTCATTGATCTTGGCTTCATAATAAAGTGTATTCTTCTATTTGTTGAGTTTAGTCACATAATTTCTCAATTTGCAGTAAGTAAGCCAGTCAGATGTACAGCCAGACTTATGAGCCACTCCTTTTGCCCCATCTCTTTCAACCATACAGTTTTTCAATTCCTCATCAATCCATGGAGCCTTAACAGTTCTGACAGTCAGTTTCTTAACAGGTTATTTCATAAATTCATCAAGTGCAGCGTCTGGATTAATGATATCATTAATGACATCAGACCGACAAATATTTTTAACATCATCCACATAAGAGTCACAGCAAAATCTTTTGTATGATCTCTTATACACTATTTTAGGCCCAGCTGTTGGAACTCTGCCTTTCCTGGATATAGCCACTATGCCACTATATTGTGATCTCTGCATCCAATGGGTATGGATATACCTTTAGAACAAAATTTTACTGCATTAGTAAAAATGTGATCAATACATGTGGATGATCTTGTTCCTGTAGTGTTTGTTAACACTATGGTAGGTTGATTAATAACCTGAACTAGGTTACAGGCACTGGTTACAGTAAGAAGCTTCCTCTTGAGCGGACAGCTTGATGAAAACCAGTCAATATTCAGGTCCCCAAAAAAGTAGACCTCTCTGTTTACATCACCTACACTATCCAGCATTTCACACATATGATTTAGATACTGACTGTTAGCACTTGGTGGCCTATAGCAACACCCCAAAATAAAAGGTTTTAGATGTGCCAAGTGAACCTGCAGCCACAACACTTCAATAACACTTGACATAAGATCTTCTCTAAGCATTACAGGGATATGGCTCTGAATCTATCTATCTATATACAGAGGGACAAAACAGTATTTAGTCAGCCACCAATTGTGCAAGTTCTCCCACTTAAAAAGATGAGAGAGGCCTGTAATTTTCATCATAGGTACACTTCAACTATGACAGACAAAATGAGGAAACAAAATCCAGAAAATCACATTGTAGGATTTTTAATGAATTTATTTGCAAATTATGGTGGAAAATAAGTATTTTCTGGATTTTTTTTCTTCTCATTTTGCCTGTCATAGTTGAAGTGTACCTATGATGAAAATTACAGGCCACTCTCATCTTTTTAAGTGGGAGAACTTGCACAATTGTTGGCTGACTAAATACTTTTTTTGCCCCACTGTGTGCGTGCGTGCGTGCATGCCTGTCTGTCTATCTGTCTGTCTGTCTGTCTGATCTTCCCCCATAAGCATTTTTGTCTCTTCTATAAATGTTATATCCTTGTATTGCTACTGATGTATCATCAAATGGATTATCTAAGTGAGTCTCAGAAATGGCTAATACAGTGCCTTGCGAAAGTATTCGGCCCCCTTGAACTTTGCGACCTTTTGCCACATTTCAGGCTTCAAACATAAAGATATAAAACTGTATTTTTTTGTGAAGAATCAACAACAAGTGGGACACAATCATGAAGTGGAACGACATTTATTGGATATTTCAAACTTTTTTAACAAATCAAAAACTGAAAAATTGGGCGTGCAAAATTATTCAGCCCCCTTAAGTTAATACTTTGTAGCGCCACCTTTTGCTGCGATTACAGCTGTAAGTCGCTTGGGGTATGTCTCTATCAGTTTTGCACATTGAGAGACTGAAATGTTTTCCCATTCCTCCTTGCAAAACAGCTCGAGCTCAGTGAGGTTGGATGGAGAGCATTTGTGAACAGCAGTTTTCAGTTCTTTCCACACATTCTCGATTGGATTCAGGTCTGGACTTTGACTTGGCCATTCTAACACCTGAAAATGTTTATTTTTGAACCATTCCATTGTAGATTTTGCTCTATGTTTTGGATCATTGTCTTGTTGGAAGACAAATCTCCGTCCCAGTCTCAGGTCTTTTGCAGACTCCATCAGGTTTTCTTCCAGAATGGTCCTGTATTTGGCTCCATCCATCTTCCCATCAATTTTAACCATCTTCCCTGTCCCTGCGGAAGAAAAGCAGGCCCAAACCATGATGCTGCCACCACCATGTTTGACAGTGGGGATGGTGTGTTCAGCTGTGTTGCTTTTACGCCAAACATAACGACCTGAATCCAATCGAGAATGTGTGGAAAGAACTGAAAACTGCTGTTCACAAATGCTCTCCATCCAACCTCACTGAGCTCGAGCTGTTTTGCAAGGAGGAATGGGAAAACATTTCAGTCTCTCAATGTGCAAAACTGATAGAGACATACCCCAAGCGACTTACAGCTGTAATCGCAGCAAAAGGTGGCGCTACAAAGTATTAACTTAAGGGGGCTGAATAATTTTGCACGCCCAATTTTTCAGGTTTTGATTTGTTAAAAAAGTTTGAAATATCCAATAAAAGTCGTTCCACTTCATGATTGTGTCCCACTTGTTGTTGATTCTTCACAAAAAAATACAGTTTTATATATTTATGTTTGAAGCCTGAAATGTGGCAAAAGGTCGCAAAGTTCAAGGGGGCCGAATACTTTCGCAAGGCACTGTATATGAATCTTATCTGATGTTAACAAGTTATTGATTTCATAAACCTTATTTCTAAGGCTACATATATTAATATGGGTTATTTTCAGCCCTTTCCTGGGTAGCTTATTAGAGATAGACATAATATTGAAAAGAGCAGACAAAGCAAGAGAAAATAATATACATTCAGCAGTCCATTAATCAATTGGTGTGTGTGCTGCGGGTTTGAGGCTACGAACCCATAGGCTCTCATCCCTTCCAGGCTTCTGGGTGGGAGTGTGAACAATGAGCCTGTTGTACGCAATGTCCCCACGTGCTCTGGCAGCTTTCAGCTTTCTCTTCTGGCGCAAAGAACAGCTAGCTACCTTGTCCATGAACCTTAGGAACTTGACCACTATCGGCCTGGGCCTATCACCTGGACCGGTGGTGGGTTTTCCAGTCCTGTGGGTGTGCGCTCCACCTCAATCTTCCTGTGGTCCATCTTCAATTTCTCAGAGATCATTTCCCTCACTTTGTCCTCAGACTCCATCCACGTCTCGGGCAGATTCTGCAATTCCGTCCACAACCATGTTGTTTCGCCTTGATTGTCCCTCGAGATAATCAAATTTCTCTGTTATTGTTATCATGGATTCACATACAGAACTGATGTCCTCTCTCAATGGTTTATAGATTGCTGTCATCATGCCGTTCTCCTATTTCAACTCGTCGAGCTGACCCTGGGAGAATTGCAAACTATTCTTCAGGTCCTGAACCTCTCTGGTCAGGTTGTCCATTCTTTTATTAGTAGAATCCACAAGTATTTGAACAAAACACTTGAAACTTTTTTCTTGTTGTTGTAACAACTGCTTATAGGTTTCTTTTTGTTAATTAAAAGATCCTCAACGTGTGATAGACACCACTGGCACTGTCCTCAACGGTACTCCCGCCGGCTTGGTCTTTGTCATGGTAGCTAGCAATGTATGTTAGGCTGTTACACCTCGCAGTTCCAGACAGGGCAGGTGACAGGGAAAATTGAAAACAACAAACAGCAAGGATCTAGACAGCCACAAGCTCGGGACAATCCGCGGGTCCCAGCCACAATGGCTAACTGCGTCGCGGGCTGCGTTCAAGAACACCTCGCTAGCTTGATGTCCAGCTAGCTAGCAGCTAGGCTAGCTGTGATGCCAAATAGCTCCTCAGACCCGTCCTTGGTCGGCAGGATCACTGTAAAGATGCAAGCAGTCCCAGCAACTGATGCCAACTGCGTCACGGGATCCAACATAAGAAGCTAGGTAGCTACCAAAAACTTTCCAATATACTTTTAAACAATAAACTTTCCAGACAAACAAAACTGAGCTCTTCCTTGTTCTGTGTACAACAGGAAGTGACAATGAACAAAGTAATAAATCCCCAAATGTTTGCAGAAGTGAACACCCAAACGCAGTTGCCGTACCAAGCGGTGATACAGCCCGACAGGATGCTTTCAATTGTGCATCTGTAAAAGTTTGTGAGGGTTTTAGGTGACAAGCCATATTTCTTCAGCCTCCTTTCCACCTTCTCCACTGCTGTCCCATCGATATGGATAAGGGTGTGCTCCCTCTGCTCTTAACTGAAGTCTACGATAAGCTCCTTTGTTTTGTTGACGTTGAGTAAGAGATTATTAGCACCTCTTCCCTGTAGGCTGTCTCGTCATTGTTGGTAATCAGGCCTACTAATGTTGTGTCGTCAGAAAACTTGATTGAGTTGGAGGTGTGCGTGGCCATGCAATCATGGTTGAACAGGGAGTACAGGAGGGGGGTGAACACTCACCCTTGTGGGGTGTGTTGTTTCCTACCTTCACCATCTGGGTGTGGCACGTCTGGAAGTCCAGGAACCGATTGCACAAGGCAATGGAGGGTACTATTGTGTTGAATGCTAAGCTCAAGTCAATTAACAGCATTCTTACATAGGTATTCCTCTTCTCCACGTGGAATAGGATAGTGTGCAGTACGATGGCAATTGCATTGTCTGTGGATCTATTGGGGCGGTAAGCAAATTGAAGTGGGTCTAGGGTGTCAGGTAAGGTATAGGTGATATGATCCTTAACTAGCCTCTCAAAGCACTTCATGATGACAGAAGTGAGTGCTACGGGGTGATAGTAATTTAGTTCAGTTACCTATGCTTTCTTGGGTACAGGAACAATGTACAATGTAAACAATATACAATGTAAACAATCTTGAAGCAAGTGGGGACAGCAGACTGGGATAGGGACAGAGTTGATATATGTCTGTAAACACTCCAGCCAGCTGGTCTGCTCATGCTCTGAAGGCCGTCTGGGCCGGCAGCTCTGAAGGCCGTCTGGGCCGGCAGCCTTGCGAGGGTTAACACTCTTAAATGTCTTACGTCGGCCACAGAGAAGGAGAGCCCCCAGTCCTTGGTAGCGTGCTGCATCGGTGGCACTGTGTTATCATCAAAGCGGGTGAAGAAGGTGTTTAGCTTGTCCGGAAGCAAGACGACGGTGTCCGCGACGTGGCTGGTTTTCCATTTGTAGTCCGTGATTGTCTGTCGACCCGGCCACGTACGTCTCATGTTTGAGGCGTTGAATTGTGACTCCACTTTGTCTCTACTGACGTTATGCCTGTTTGATTGCCTTACGGAGGGAATAACTACACTGTTTGTATTTGGCAATATTCCCAGTCACCTTGCCATGGTTAAATGCGGTGATTCGCACTTTCAGTTTTGAGCAAATGCTGCCATCTTTCCACTGTTTCTGGTTTGGGTAGGTTTTAATAGTTACAGTGGGTACAACATCTCCTATACACTTCCTGATGAACTGTGTATCAATGTTATTCTCAGAGGCTACCCGGAACATGTCCCAGTTTGTGTGTGCAAAACAATCTTAAAGCATGGAATCTGATTGGTCACACCAGCGTTGAATAGACCTGAGCACATATATTTCCTGTTTGAGTTTCTGCCTGTAGAAAGGGAGGAGCAAAATGGAGTCGTGATCAGATTTGCCGAAGGAAGGGCGGGGGATAACCTTGTAGGCATTTTCGAAAAGTTGAGTAGCAGTGGTCCAATGTATAGGTACAACTTTGGTAGCATTTTCCTCAAGTTTGCATTTTTTAAATCCCCAGCTACAATAAATGTGGCCTCAGGATATCTGGTTTCCAGTTTGCATAAAGTTCAGTGTAGTTCTTGGAGGGCCGTTGTGGTATTGGCTTGAAGGGGAATATACACGGCTGTGACTATAACCGAAGAGAATTCTCTTGGGAGGTAATACGGTCGGCGTTTGAGTGTGAGGTGTTCTAGGTCGGGTGAACAAAAGGACTGTACGTTTCTGTATGTTATCACAATCACACCATGAGTAGGTAATCATGAAACATACACCCATGCCTTTCTTCTTCCCGGAGAGTTCTTTATTCCTGTCTGTGCGTGGCACTGAGAACCCAGCTGTCTGTATGGACGGGGACATTATATCCCGAGAGAGCCATGTTTCCGTCAAACAGAGTATGTTACAATCCTTGATGTCTCTCTGGAAGGAGATGATCACCCTGAGCTCGTCTACTTTATTATCCAAAGACTGAACATTAGAGAGCAATCTACTCGGAAGCGGTGGATGGTGTCCATGCCTCCTGAGTCAGACCAGAAGTCCACTCCGAATACCTCTTCTCCACCGCCTGTGTTTTGCCTCTAGAATAAGTTAAATTGCCCTGGGGGGTATGAACAAAGCTCCAATTCGGGAAAGTCCTATTTCTGGTGAGTTACCGCCGCTCTGAAATCCAAAAGTTATTTCCGTCTGTATGAAAAAACATTTCTGGGCTAATTATGTAACAAATAACACACAAAAACTAAATAGCTTAGGAGCTAGATGCAGAGCTGCCATATGTCATTCCCAAAAAGACTTGAGGCTGTAATTGCTGCCAAAGGTGCTTCAACAAAGGACTGAAAACTTATGTAAATGTGATATTTCCAGGTTTTTTTAAATAATTATAATTGCAAAAATTTATAGAAACCTGTTTTTGCTTTGTCATTTTGGGGCATTGTGTGTAAATTGATAGGGGGGGGGGGGGCGATTTAATCAATTTTAGAATAATCTATAACGTAACAAAATGTGGAAAAGTCAAGGGGTCTGAATAATTTCCGAATGCACTGTATGTTGCACTGTAGGTGGTGATGCTCTGCAGTTCAAGACACATTCCTGAAGACTAGCCTGTTTTTGACCTTGATTGTTACCTGTGCCACAGGTGCAACAGATTCTGACCTACGAAGACTCTGTGGCAGCCCACCTGTCCAAGATCTTGACTTCAGATCAGCACTCAGTGGTCATCTCCTCAGCTAAGTATGTTTGTCGCTTCAATCAGTCTGTCTGCCTGCTCACTCCATACCGTTTCTTAGGTGTAGGTTTCCGTTGCCCTGAGTGTGTTGTGTGTTGTGCATGTTCGTAGGGTACTGTGTGAAACAGTGAAGGACTTTGTGGCTCGAGTGGGGAAGGCCTACGAGAAGAACAAGGAGAGCTCTGAGGAGTCAGAGGCTATGGCCAAGAAGGTAAGCTGTGAGGAACCATGGCTTTGTACCAATTATCTCATCTTGCTGACATCCCTTCACTGATTTTATGTAAATGACTGGTTTAGGAAATAAGGTGGAAACCCTCCAGCCATATTTGCACTAATCAAGTGAATCAGAGCTGTGTTGATTGGTCGATTGGTTGCAGTGTGGGGTTCTGAGGGAAAAGCTGGACTCGCTGCTGAAGACGCTCAACGAGGAGGCGCAGGCATCTACTATGATGCCTGCCCCCCCACCCACCATCGCTGAGGAGCAGGAGGAGGGCGAGGGAGTTCTGGTGCCATCGTCGCCCGCACCCGCCACCATCTCGTGCTCCGCCAGGCCCCTGACGGCCATCTTTAAACCCAGGGAACAGCTGATGCTGAGAGCCAACAGCCTGAAGAAAGCCATCAGGCAGATAATCGAGCACACTGAGAAAGGTGAGATGTTACCTTCCTACCGCTACTTCTGTTCTAATTGGTATGGGTCAATTCAGGAAGTAAACTGAAAGACTTCCGTGAAAAGCAATTCTGAATATTGGAATTAGATTTACAGTAAGGTTATTTGTCCTGTAAGGGAAGTTTTTGTCTGTGGTAAAAAAACAAAAAAAACATAGTAGACTACACTGACCGACTTGGCATACTTGATGTTTCATATGTTACATAAAAACAGAGGACAGACGAAAACTTCAATGCCATAAGCATTGCAACAGTAGAGCAGGACTCCTGGGCAATCTTGCGGCCAGTCTCAGATCAGGCTTGCCGTATGATAGTTATTGGAATAGGAATTTCAGTTAACTTCCTGAATTGAGTGAAGCGAAATGGAATGGATATACCCCGACCCCCATATAATATAGTTGCTATCTATACTTATCTATACTTATCCAAAAGAGAGCGGTTTTACCTCTCTACTTTTTCAACATACCTGCTCTTGTTGCTGAACGGTCTTTCTCTCCATTCTTCTATCAGCGGTGGACGAGCAGAATGCCCAGACTCAGGAGGTGTTTGCTCTGGGGATGGAGGAGGAGGAGGAGGAGGAAGAGCAGGACAAGCTGTCTCTGAAGTCGTCCTACAGCGGGAACGCCTGTAACAGCACCAGGGGCCATCCAGTCCGCAGAGGTTAGTCATTGAACCAAGAGTCTCCTAACCTGGGTCGTGTTAATTTGGTACCAAACATAAGAAAACAGTCCGAACCAGGGAAGGATCACCTTTTAAATTGTTTTTAATTGCATGCCCTAATGAATACGGCCCAGACGATAAGGATTATTTTAATTAAAGATGCGTGCCTATTTAGTATTGAAGATTTTCACTTATAAATGTGCATTTTTCAAATTTAAGGAGTGGGCCTTTAATCAAGATCCCAGTGTCTCATGTCTTTCTGTGTCTTTGTTTCATCCTGTAGTGTCCAAGACTCCTTGTGAGAAGCTCATCAGCAAAGGAAGCCTGTCAGTGGGCAGTTCTGCGTTACTTCCCGCCCAGACAGGAAGTCGCGAGAACATGCCGATGCTCAACACCAAGATCCTCTACCCAAGTAAGGGCATAAATTCTCACCAGCTCTGTACCGAGGGCCCTCAGTTCCCTAATCCCAAATCAACCCCTACTCCCTTGGACACTATTGTACACTGTAGTGCTGTGCGATTAGTGCTTTTTGAAGTCTGTTCGATTATAAAAAACAAATCACAATTTTCAATATCTTTTTTAAACAAATGCACTATGCATTATGTGGGTTGAATGCTGTAACAACACAGAATAAAACAAATAATAAAAGTCCCTGGATAGTAGTGACTGCCCATTACTGTTAATCACTTAAAACCATCAGTTATTCACATTACTTTACTTTAATAAAATATTTCAGTTGGTGTATATAACATTTGTTTTGTTTGATCATATTATTTAATTCCAAGTAATCATCTCATCTCTATAGAACTGCTGCCTATGCTGTCTGACAAAATCACTATTTTAGTAGTTCTTCAAAGCAAAGTACAGTTGAAGTTGGAAGTTTACATGCACTTAGATTGGAGTCATTAAAACTAGTTTTTAAACCACTCCACAATTTTCTTATTAACAAACTATAGCTTTTGCAAGTTGGTTAGGACGTCTACTTTGTCCAACAATTGTTTACAGACAGATTATTTAACATATAGTTCACTGTATCACAGTTCCAGTGGGTCAGAAGTCTACAAGTTGACTGTGCCTCTAAACAGCTTGGAAAATTCCAGTAAATGATGTCATTGTTTTAGAAGCTTCTGATAGGCTAATTGACATAATTTGAGTCACTTGGAGGTGTACCTGTGGATGTCAAGGCCTACCTTCAAACTCAGTGCTTCTTTGCTTTACATCATGGGGAAATCAGCTAAGACCTCTTGTCTGGTTCTGGTTCATCCTTGGGAGCAATTTCCAAATGCCTGAAGGTACCACGTTCATCTGTACAAACAATAGTATGCAAGTATAAACTCCATGGGACCACGCAGCCATCATACGGCTCAGGAAGGAGATGCGTTCTGTCTCCTGGAGATGAACGTACTTTGGTGCAAAAAGTGCAAATAAATCCCAGAACACCAGCAAAGGACCTTGTGAAGATGCTGGAGGAAACCGGTACAAAAGTATCTATATCCAAAGTCAAACGAGTCCTATAACCTGGAAGGCCGCACAGCAAGGAAGAAGCCACTACTCCAAAATCGCCATTAAAAAAGAGACCAAGTTCGTACTTTTTGGAGAAATGTCCTCTGGTCTGATTAAACCAAAATAGAACTGTTTGGCCATAATGACCATCCCAGTTTGTAGGAAAAGGGGGCGGCTTGCAAGCTGAAGAACACCATCCCAACCGTGAAGAACGGGGGTGGCAGCATCATGTTGTGGGGGTGCTATTCTGCACCAGGGACTGGTGCACTTCACAAAATAGACTGCATCATGAGGAAATAAAATTATGTGGATATATTGAAGCAACATCTCAAGACATCAGTCAGGAAGTGAAAGCTTGGTCGCAAATGTGTCTTCCAAATGGACAATGACCCCTAGCATACTTCCAAAGCTGTGGCAAAATGGCTTAAAGACAACAAAGTCAAGTTATTGGAGTGGCCATCACAAAGCCCTGACCTCAATCCCATAGAAAATGTATGGGCAGAACTGAAAAAGGATGTGCAAGCAAGGAGGCCTACAAACCTTACTCAGTTACACCAGCTCAGGAGGAATGGGCCAAAATTCACCCAATTTATTGTGGGAAGCTTGTGGAAGGCTTCCCGAAACGTTTGACCCAAGTTAAACAATTTAAAGACAATGCTACCAAATACTAATTGAGTGTTTGTAAACTTCTGACCCACTGGGAATGTGATGAAAGAAATAAAAGCTTAAATAAATCATTCTCTCTACTATTATTCTGACATTTCACATTCTTAAAATAACGTGGTGATCCTAACTGACCTAAAACAGGGAATTTTTACTAGGATTAATGTCAGGAATTGTGAAAAACTGAGTTTAAATGTATTTGGTTAAGGTGTATGTAAACTTCCGACTTCAACTGTAAATAAGGCATACATTTAGGACTGCTGAATACCAACTATCAATCACTTAGATCATGTATTATCAGGTAAATATACCTTGCTAAGAAACTGCCTACTATGTATCCCCTCATGGTCCACATTCTTCTGTCCCTTACGTAGCAGGCGAAAAAGAAACACAGACCTGACAAGTATCCACGCAATGGATTATGGTCATTGTAGAGTTAGGGTAGCCCAGAAAACTTGATAATTATGTAGAACATTGGCCTGTAGGTCACTACAGCTCCCAACTACAACGCACAGTTTTGGCATCTCTAGAGAAACTCACATTGAGCTCATTGAACTCACAGAAAATTGAATTCAAATAATTGAACCAACGTTGGACAATTATTTGTTTAAATAACAAAAAATTGCTGACATTTTGGTTAGTCGCTCAGCTCTAGTGCACCGACTTTTAACAATATTACACTTTATATTCCTGTGATATACTTTTGCTCTCTTTGTGCTCAATTATCTGTCAGTGTGTGTTAAATGTGTGTGTGTTTATGTGTGTGTTCAGGTCTCAAGCCTGGTATCTCTGGCTCCCTCTCCAGCAGTTCAGTCATCAGCAGACTGCTGGTCAATGCTGACTCCTTCAGCTGCGACCCAGAGACCTTGTGAGTGTCCCGTTTCAGTCTTTCTCCTCCTTCCCTTAAAGGGTTAGTTAACTTTTTAGGTTTTTAGATTATTTTCAACTCAACTGTTGTTATTTCATCCAAACCGTTTGTAGGTTTTTAGCTGGTTATTAAACAACATCAAGAATCTCCTGACCAGTGTCTTTGGAGCATGGAGCAATGCTAGTGGAAATGGATTGAACTAGCTAGTGGTGTATTGAAAATGAGTTTTGCCTTCCTCTTTCCATGTTTCTGCTTTCCCCATGCGTTTGAAGTGAACTATCACTTTAAGCCCAACCTCATCATCATCTACCTTTTGCCCCAGAGTTGTGAGTGACCATATACTGTGTTTGGTTTCAGTGACTGCTACACTGAGAAATGTGTGATGAACAACTACTTTGGGATCGGCCTGGATGCTAAGATCTCACTGGACTTCAACAATAAGAGGGATGAGCATCCAGAGAAGTGCAGGTAACTGAGGAATGAGGCAGAGCCTCTTGTCTGCTAACTAAACCAGATACACCCAGTACTGGATAGGGTGATAAGCAGAGATGGAGTCTGATCTCGTGGTCTTTTGTCTTGAGACCGCATAAATACAGTGTTGGTCTGGTCATGGTCTCAGTACACAGGGTCTGAAAAACGCTTTCAGTGCAAACTTATACGACAAAAATTACATAAAGTATGTAGAAAAGATTATGGAAATAACAATCACCTAAGTAAAACAAAACAGTCGGGGAGAATCGAAAATTCAAAAAACTATTCATTCAGGAGTATTTTTGTCTTGGCTGACCGGGCAAGAAGGGCACACCAATTGGGGCCCACTTTGATTTTCTTATAATGTTTGAGCATAAGAACACAGCGTTAAGCCAAGGAAAAATGCTCAGAATTGTATGAAATGACTCCCCGTCAGTGCATTTTCGTGATTATTTGGACAAAAACCTTTGCAAAATGTCTGTATTGCCGCAGCAAAATCAAGCATTTTTGGAAGAAACACCCAAAATCTGTTTATAGTTCAGACACTTTGTCCTTTAGAATAGCAATTCTAACCAGTTCTGTGCTACTGCTCTCCACAAAGAGCCTAACCTTTGTTTGTTGAACATAAAGTACATTTCTTTGTGTGTGTGTGTGTGTGTGTGTGTGTGTGTGTGTGTGTGTGTGTGTGTGTGTGTGTGTGTGTGTGTGTGTGTGTGTGTGTGTGTGTGTGTGTGTGTGTGTGTGTGTGTGTGTGTGTGTGTGTGTGTGTGTGTGTGTGTGTGTGTGTGTGTGTTGTGGCTCAGTCACTGTGTTCATTTGTGGTTCGGTCTGTGTTAAGGAGTCGCACCAAAAACATGATGTGGTACGGGGTTCTGGGCACCAAGGAGCTGCTGCATCGCACCTACAAGAACCTAGAGCAGAAGGTATTGTTGGAGGTAAGAAAACACAACAGCAGCCAAGTTGGTGCAACTAAGGGTACGGCCACATTGAGATTTTGTCTGAATATTCTGGGTGGAGCCAATGGTTTTTCAATGGGTGTCATCCATTGCTGGATGAATGACAATGGAGATGAGTTGACATTGTCCAACAAAAAACTTGTCCGACAAAGAACAATATATTCGCCTTTGTTCGTGCGCAACTCATCCGTAAAAAAAAGCAGAGATGCGTTAACATTTCAACAGACAAAAACGGACAATGATGAACGTCATATACTATTTTATATGTGCCATGCGCCTCAGTGTGCCATACACTAAAGAGACTTGACTGTCATACCATAACACTTACCCTGACCCTAACCCTGTTGGGCATTCTGGAATTGGCATATCCGTTTTTAGACTTTTCAATTAATGTCTGGTGGTGTTAATTGTGATTGTGGGAGTTTGTAACCGAACATATGCAGACAGTTTTGTTCTGTTACTGTATGACAATGTGTGTGTGTGTGTGTGTGTGTGTTTAGTGCGACGGGAGGCCTATCCCCCTCCCCAGCCTGCAGGGCATAGCTGTCCTGAACATCCCAAGCTATGCAGGCGGCACCAACTTCTGGGGCGGGACCAAAGAGGATGATGTAAGTGTCATCAAAACCCTCTCTTTGTGTTGTTGTTGCATAAGTTCAATATGACTCTATAGGCAGCTGGATATTTTTTTATAACACTAATACATAAAGATTATATGACATTGTAACAGTACTCACATGTTTCTTCCACATTTTTGTTTTTAATGTTACTAAAGCATCTTTAGGCCATTGTTATGTAAATCACATGTATTCATAATATTTTTATAATAATAATTATTATTATTTATCCCCTTCCCTTTACAAAACCAGAATACCCCCTGGACAAATCTTACCCATTTCACATCAATCCCCCCCCAGTCAGCGTTCATGTGTGACTAACCACATATGAGATATACAATGAGTGTATAAAACATGCTCTTTTCATGACATAGACTGGCCAGGTGAATCCAGGTGAAAGTTATGATCCCTTATTGATGTCACTTGTTAAATAGATGAAGGGGAGGAGATGGGTTAAAAAATAAGCCTTGAGACATGGATTGTGTATGTGTGCCATTCAGAGGGTTCAAAACATATTGATGCAGTAGTAGCTAAGATGGGGGGGAAGTCTGTCTATAATAAAGCAATGCTCTGCCTTAACACTATCAACAAGGCAGGTCCTACAGTCCCTAGACTACTGTTGAGTCGTGTGTTCAGATGCCACAAAAAAGGACTTAGGAAAATTGCAATTGGTTCAGAACAGGGCAGGACGGTTGGTCCTTGAATGTACACAAAGAGCTAATATTAATAATATGCATGTCAATCTCTCCTGGCTGAAAGTGGAGGAGAGATTGACTTCATCACCACTTTTATTTATGAGTGGTGTTGACATGTTGAATGCACCAAGCTGTCTGTCTAAACTACTGGCACACACCTCGGACACCCATGCATACCCCACAAGACGAGGTCTCTTCACAGTCCACAAGTCCAGAACAAACAATGGGAGGCACACAGTACTACATAGAGCCATGACTACATGGAACTCTATTCCACATCAAGTTACTGATGCAAGCAGTAAAATTAGATTTAAAAAACAGATGAAAAAACAGTTTATGGAATAGCGGGAAGCAACACAAACATTGGCACAAACACATGCATACACACACACACACAATAACATACGCCCGTTACATACACATGGATTTAGTACTGTAGATGCAGTGGAAGTCGGAAGATTACATACACATTAGCCAAATACATTTAAACTCAGTTTTTCACAATTCCTGACATTAATCCTCTTAAAAATGTCCTGTCTTAGGTCAGTTAGGATCACCACATTATTTTAAGAATGTGAAATATCAGAATAATAGTAGAGAGAATGATTTATTTCAGCTTGTATTTCTTTCATCACATTCCCGGTGGGTCAGAAGTTTACATACACTCAATTAGTATTTGGTAGCATTGTCTTTAAATTGTTTAACTTGGGTCAAACGTTTCGGGAAGCCTTCCACAAGCTTCCCACAATAAATTGGGTGAATTTTTTGGGTGAAACGCTGAAGTTTGTGTAAATGTGAATTGAATGTAGGAGAATAACACACAATAGATCTGGTTTAGATAAAACAATGAAAAATATATAATAATATATATACATTTACAAAATAACATGGGTAACTATTTACACACTTTGAATATTTGGAAGACCCTCAGTCCTCTATCAAATCAAATCTATTTATATAGCCCCAGCCTAAAACCCCAAACAGCAAGCAATGCAGGTGTAGAAGCACGGTGGCTAGGAAAAACTCCCTAGAAAGGCAAAAACCTAGGAAGAAACCTAGAGAGGAACCAGGCTATGAGGGGTGGCCAGTCCTCTTCTGGCTGTGCCGGGTGGAGATCACAGTGGTTGTAGAGGGTGCAACAGGACAGCAGCTCAAGAGTAAAAATTAACAGTTTAGGGTTCCATAGCCGAAGGCAGAACAGTTGAAACTGGAACAGCGGCAAGGCCAGGTGGACTGAGGACAGCAAGGAGTCATCATGCTAGGTAGTCCTGACGCATGGTCCTAGAGCTCAGGTCCTCCGAGAGAGAGACAGAGAGAATTAGAGAGAGCATACTTAACCTGTAGTGACACCCCATCCCGTGAACGGGACCGTTGTCATCATCTGACACTAATTAGAATAACGCAACGGACATAAATCTTCCTAGAAAATATTCCTATTCATGAAAATCACAAGTGAAATATATTGGAACACAGCTTAGCCTTTTGTTAATCACCCTGTCATCTCAGATTTTCAAAATATGCTTTACAGCCAATGCTAGACAAGCATTTGTGTAAGTTTATCATAGCCTAGCATAGCATTATGCCTTGCTAGCAGCAGGCAACCTTGTCACGGAAATCAGAAAAGCAATCAAATTAAATAGTTTACCTTTGATGAACTTTGGATGTTTTCACTCACGAGACTCCCAGGTAGACAGCCAAAGTTCGGCTACCTCTGTATTTTACGTGAGAATCTCTCTCGGAGCCACCATGTGACCACTTACGCAATGTGGCCGCCTACGGCTATTCTTCAACAGAAATGCGTAAAACTACGTCACAATGCTGAAGACACCTTGGGGAATACGTAGAAAGCGTAAGCTCGTTGATGGTACATTCACAGCTGAAGGAAGTCATTGGAACGCAGCGCTTTCAAAACCTGGGACACTTCCGGATTGGATTTTTCTCAGGCTTTCGCCTGCAACATCAGTTCTGTTATACTCACAGACAATATCTTTACAGTTTTGGAAACGTTAGAGTGTTTTCTATCCAAAGCTGTCAATTATATGCATATTCTAGCATCTTTTCCTGACAAAATATCCCGTTTAAACGGGAACGTTCTTTTTCAAAAAATGAAAATACTGCCCCCTAACACCACACAGGACACCGGATAAGACTCCCATTCGGAGTCAGTGTCACCGTGAAAGAAAATGTTCAGTTAGAATAGTTTCACATATGAGCCCTGTATCAACAGGTATAATAAACAGATATACAGTGCCTTGCGAAAGTATTCGGCCCCCGTGAACTTTGCGACCTTTTGCCACATTTCAGGCTTCAAACATAAAGATATAAAACTGTATTTTTTTGTGAAGAATCAACAACAAGTGGGACACAATCATGAAGTGGAACGACATTTATTGGATATTTCAAACTTTTTTAACAAATCAAAAACTGAAAAATTGGGCGTGCAAAATTATTCAGCCCCTTTACTTTCAGTGCAGCAAACTCTCTCCAGAAGTTCAGTGAGGATCTCTGAATGATCCAATGTTGACCTAAATGACTAATGATGATAAATACAATCCACCTGTGTGTAATCAAGTCTCCGTATAAATGCACCTGCACTGTGATAGTCTCAGAGGTCCGTTAAAAGCGCAGAGAGCATCATGAAGAACAAGGAACACACCAGGCAGGTCATGGTTTGGGCATGCTTTTCTTCAGCAGGGACAGGGAAGATGGTTAAAATTGAGGTGGGAAGTCCATAGGACAACAATCAGGTATATTGCACAAATCTGGCCTTTATGGAAGAGTGGCAAGAAGAAAGCCATTTCTTAAAGATATCCATAAAAAGTGTTGTTTAAAGTTTGCCACAAGCCACCTGGGAGACACACCAAACATGTGGAAGAAGGTGCTCTGGTCAGATGAAACCAAAATTGAACTTTTTGGCAACAATGCAAAACGTTATGTTTGGCGTAAAAGCAACACAGCTGAACACACCATCCCCACTGTCAAACATGGTGGTGGCAGCATCATGGTTTGGGCATGCTTTTCTTCAGCAAGAAAACCTGATGGAGTCTGCAAAAGACCTGAGACTGGAACGGAGATTTGTCTTCCAACAAGACAATGATCCAAAACATAAAGCAAAATCTACAATGGAATGGTTCAAAAATAAACATATCCAGGTGTTAGAATGGCCAAGTCAAAGTCCAGGCCTGAATCCAATCGAGAATGTGTGGAAAGAACTGAAAACTGCTGTTCACAAATGCTCTCCATCCAACCTCACTGAGCTCGAGCTGTTTTGCAAGGAGGAATGGGAAAAAAATTCAGTCTCTCGATGTGCAAAACTGATAGAGACATACCCCAAGCGACTTACAGCTGTAATCGCAGCAAAAGGTGGCGCTACAAAGTATTAACTTAAGGGGGCTGAATAATTTTGCACGCCCAATTTTGTTGTTGTTGATTCTTCACAAAAAAATACAGTTTTATATCTTTATGTTTGAAGCCTGAAATGTGGCAAAAGGTCGCAAAGTTCAAGGGGGCCGAATACTTTCGCAAGGCACTGTATATAGAGAGTTGAAGGTTGAATATATTAGGTTGAATATATTATTATATTATTATTACCTGCTAGATCTACTGTCTCTTTTATATTATGACATTCCAGCTAGATCTACTGTCTTTATTATATTACAACAGACCAGCTGTATCTACTGTCTCCATTTCACTTTGGCCATTGATGTGGTCCTGCCCTCTCCTCAACAGCCTCAAATAGGCTATTTCATGTGGGTTGGGGTGGGGCGGCAGGCACACGCATCTCACATTTCATGACATTACATGTTTATATATTGCTTCTAAATGTAAAAACAAAATCACAAATAATATTTAATATTATTAATTTCAAACAAGGGCATTAGCATGATAAGAACTTACCAGTCCAAAACGATGTCCTCTCCCGTTCAAAAATTATTCCTCCACAATCGCTAAATGAAGCGTCCTACAACAATCTCTGTCTCACCTTCCCAATCAATTTATTCTAAAATTGTGTGTACATCTGTATATCTAGACTTAGATTTAGCTTTCCCTGACTTAGTCGCCATAATGATTGATATATAAACAGCTGAATCTGCGCGTTCACCAAACAATGCAGTGCGTAATATGCGTAGCTCTTTCCGGTATGAAACTTCAATAGCGAATGACTCACTTTACGCTGACGCTTACTACATGGGTTGGTCTTGCAACACATAAACATGGCGTATTGCCGTTTAGCTCAGTGGACATCCAGCCAACTTGACACTATGGGAAGCATTGGAGTCAACATGGGCCAGCATCCCTGTGGAATGCTTTCGACACCTTGTAGAGTTCATTACACATTGAGGCTGTTCTGAGGGCAAAAGGGAGTGTATCTCAATATTAGGAAGGTGTTCCTAATGTTTTGTACACTCAGTGTGTACAGTGCATTCGGATGATCTTCTTCTGTTGGCACTCCAAAAGGTCCCAGATACATCACAAATTGTCCTTTTGTTCGATAATGTATTTCTTTATATCCATAAAAACTCAGTTTTGCTGGCGCGCTTCAGTCAATAATCCACCCAGTTTCCCTCCATCAAAATGCATACAAAATGAATACCAAACGTTACTGATAAACTTTTCCAAACAAAAATGTTTAGAATCAAACCTTAGTTACCCTAATATGTAAATAAACGATAAAATTTCAGATGGAGAATCGTTATTGCCTTTACCGGAGAAAAATACCAAAGAACACGCTCTCATCCACGCACTTGGAAACACTACAGACAAAATGGGAGCCACCTAGAAAAACTACAATTTCTGGCTAATTTATCCAAAAACCAGCATGAAACTCTTTCTAAAGACTGTTGACATCTAGTGGAAGCCCTAGGAACTGCAATCTGGGAGGATTTCGCCTTATAATAAAAGTGTCAGCCATTGAAAACAGTGGTAGGCTGAAAAAGTTTTTTTGGAGGGTGGGATGGTTTGTCCTCGGGGTTTCGCCTGCCATATCAGTTATGTTATACTCACAGACATTATTTTAACAGTTTTAGAGTAAAATACTGCCCCCATACCCAAAAGAGGTTAAGCCATTTTGCCATAACTTTGAAAGTATGTTTGGGGTCACCGTCCATTTGTTTTGCTTCAATATATCCACATAATTTATTTTCCTCATGAGAGATGCAAACCGTAGTCTGGATTTATGGCCCCTTGACTTTTTCCACATTTTGTTAAGTAACAGACTTATTCTAAAATGTATTAAAATGTTTTTCCCTATCATCAATCTACACACAATACCCCATTATGACAAAGCAACAAATGTTTTTTAGAAATTTTTGCTAATTTATAAAAAAATGAAAAAATGAAAAAAAAACTGACCCTTTACTCAGCACTTTGTTGAAGCACCTTTGGCAGTGATTACAGCCTCAAGTCTTCTTCGGTATGATGCTTGCAGATCCTCTCAAGCTCTGTTAGGTTGGATGGGGAGTGTCGCCGCACAGCTATTTTCAGGTCTCTCCAGAGATGTTCGATTGGGTTCAAGTCTGGGCTCTGGCTGGGCTACTCAAGATAATTCAGAGACTTGTCTTGGCTGTGTGGTTAGGGTCGTTGTCCTGTTGGAAGGTCGCCCCAGTCTGAGGTCCAGAGCGCTCTAGAGCAGGTTTTGATCAAGGATCTCTCTAGTTTGCTCCGTTCATCTTTGCCTCGATCCTGACTAGTCTCCCAGTCCCTGCCACTGAAAAACATCCCCACAGCATCATGCTGCCACCATCATGCTTCACCGTAGAGAAGGTGCCTTATTTACTCCAGACGTGATACTTGGCATTCAGGCAAAAGAGTTCAATCTTGGTTTCATCAGATCAGAGAATCTTGTTTCTCATGGTCTGAGAGTCCTTTGGGTGCCTTTTGGCAAACTCCAAACGGGCTGTTACTGCGGAGTGGCTTCCATCTGGTCACTCTACCATAAAGGCCTAATTGATGTAGTGCTGCAGAGATGGTTGTCCTTCTGGAAGGTTGTCCCATCTCCACAGAGGAACTCTAGAGCTCTGTCAGAGTGACCATTGGGTTTTTGGTCACCTCCCTGACCAAGGCCCTTCTCACTCGATTGCTCAGTTTGGCCGGGCAGCCAGCTCTTGGAAGAGTCTTGGTGGTTCCAAACCTCTTCCATTTAATAATGATGGAGACCACTGTGTTCTTTGGGGACCTTCAATGCTGCAGAAAGGTTTTGGTAGCCTTCCCCAGATCCTGTCTCGGAGCTCTATGGACTATCCCTTTGACCTCATGGCTTGGATTTTGCTCTGGCATGCACTGTGAAACCTTATATAGACAGGTGTGTGCCTTTCCAAATCTTGTCTAATCAATTGAATATACCACAGGTGGACTCTAATCAAGTTGTAGAAACATCTCAAGGATGGTCAATGGAAACAGAATGCACCTGAGCTCAATTTCGAGTCTCATAGCAAATGGTGTGAATAAGTTTCTGTCTTTGGTGTTTAATAAAGTTGCAAACATTTTAAAAACACTGTTTTCACTTCGTGTGTAGATTACTGAGGAAATTGTTTCATTTAATCCATTTTAGACTAAGGCTGTAACATTACAAAATGTAGAAATAGTCAAGGGGTCTGAATACTTTCTGAAGGCACAGTATGTTCACACCCCCTGACTTTAATTTTTTTGTGTTACAGCCTGAATTTAAAATCAATTACATTTAGAATTTTTTTGTCACTGGCCTACATACAATACCCCATAATGTGCGTGGAATTATGTTTTTCAAAATGTTTACAAATTAATTTGAAAAAACACAGACATGTCTGAGTCAATAAGTATTCAACACCTTGGTTATGGCAAGCCTGAATAAGTTTAAGAGTAAACATTTGCTTACCAAGTCAAATAAGGCAAAGGACCAAACAGATTTAATCGCAAATATCAGGGAGGTTTTCCAATGCCTCACAAAGAAGGGCACCTATTGGTAGATGTGTAAAGTACGAAAACCAGACATTGAATATCCATTTGAGTATGGTGAAGTTGTTAATTACACATTGGAGTGTTTATCAATACACAGTTACTACAAAGATACAGGCGTCCTTCCTAACTCAGTTGCCGGAGAGGACGGTGACTGCTCACAGATTTTTTACATTTACCCACCTACCAGTAAGTGCTCTTCTTTACGAGGCATTGGAAAACCTCCCTGGTCTTTGTAATTTAATCTTTGTTTGAAATTCACTGCTCGACTGAGGGACCTTACAGATTATTGTATGTGCGTGGTACAGAGATGAGGTAGTCATTCATGTTATACACTATTATTGCACACAGTGTGCACTTATTTAGGCTTGCCATAACAAAGGGTTTGAATACTTATTGACTCAAGACATTTCAGCTTTTAGTTTTTATTAATTTGAATAAAAGTCTAAAAACATAATTCCATGAATGTGGTATTGTGTGTGTGTAAGCCAGTGATACAGCCTCAATTGAATCTATTTTAAATTCAGGCTGTAGCACAACAATGTTTTGAATAGGTCAAGGGGTGTGAATACATGTGCCGAGGAGTGTTGCCACTTGACCACAGCTCTGCACAATATATTTGGAATTTACACTGAGTCTACAAAACATATGAAACACCTGCTCTTTCTATGACACCAACTGACCAGGTGAATCCAGGTGAAAAATCCACTTCAGTCAGTGTAGATGAAGGGGAGACGGGTAAAAACATATACTTTTAAGCCTTGAGACATGGATTGTGTATGTGTGCCGTTCAGATGGTGAATGTGCAAAAGACAAAATATTTAAGTGCCTTTGAGTGGGGTATGGTAGCAGGTGCCCGGCACACCGGTTTGAGTGTGTCAAGAATGCTCAAAAGTTTCCTTTGTGTATCAAGAATGGTCCACCACCCAAAGGACATCCAGCCAACTTGACACAACTATGGGAAGCATTGGAGTCAACATGGGCCTTGTAGAGCTCATGCCCCAATGACTCAATATTAGGAAGGTGTTCCTAATGTTTTGTACAATCAGTTTATGTAAAAAATGACATGTCCTCATCCCTGCAGACGTTCACGGCGCCGTCCTTTGACGATAAGATCCTGGAGGTGGTGGCGGTGTTTGGCAGCATTCAAATGGCTGTGTCCAGAGTCATCAACCTGCAGCACCACCGTATCGCACAGGTAACACACACAACATTTTCACAAACTCTGAGAGTGTGGAATCCCTCCACATCCTCATAGAGGATCTAGATACTTTTTCAAACCTCTCTGGATTAAAACCAAATTGGGATAAATATTATGTATTCGAACACAAGAAAAGACAACTTTTACATTACCGTGTAGTTTACCAATAAAGTTTTCTGACGGGGATGTGGACGTACTCAGTATACATATCCCGAAAGCAAGAAATAATTTCACTCCAATACATTTTTATAGAAATTTAGCAAAAGTAGATAAGATCTTGCTGCCGTGGGAAGGAAAATAGCTGTCTATTTGTGGAAAATTCTGCCTGATTTATCTCTTTAGTCACATCACAGTTGACCTATTTGCTTATGGTTTTGCTTACACCTAGCAACCTGTTTTTTTTTTATTATATGAGCAAAAAATATTGATTTTTTTGGGGAATTGCCTATTTATGTAATGAATATGAATTCGGAGTGCAGAAATGATTAAATATTAAAGCATTAGACCTTTCACTAAAGGCGTCAGTCATACAAAAGTTATACTTAAACCAATCTGGTTCTCTTGCAAATTAGTAAGAATGTCTCATCCGATGTTCAAGAATGGTTTTCCCATTATTCAGATTACAGCCGCTCACTTTCGGTTATTTGAAAACAAAATTATCTCAAAAATATAAAAAGTTGGTTGCAATTTCAGTTTAATCCACCAGAAAAGACAGAAGAAATAATACAACAAATATTGTGATTAAACTCAAGTATACTAATTGATATAAACCGTTATAAAAAAAAATATATATACATTTACAAAAAGTTATAATATTTGTAAATTATATCATCAATAGGACTGGTGGAGTTATGTCACACATGGAGCTAACACAAATATCTGGAAATGTATGCTCTACCCAAAATTACAACCAAGTAATTGCAGCATTACCACAAAAATGGAAGAGGCAAGTGGAAGGGGGAAAAAGTAAGGAACTTGTCTGTCGGCCCTGCATTATGGCTGCAATCCCGTTAACAAGAGCGATATGACAACAACCAGTGAAAGTACAGGGCGCCATATTCAAAAGAACAGAAATCTCATAATTAAAATTCCTCAAACATACATGTATCTTATATGGTTTTCAAGGTAGTCTTGTTGTTAATCCCACCACAGTGTCCAATTTCAAATAGGATTTACGGGGAAAGCACCACAAACGAATATGTTAGGTCACCAACAACTCACTAAAATACACAGCCAATTTTACCAGCCAAAGAGAGAGAGAAAAAAAGCACAAATAGAGATCAAATTAATCACTAACCTTTGATAATCTTCATCAGATGACACTCATAGGACTTCATGTTACACAATGCATGTATGTTGTGTTTGATAAAGTTCATATTTATATAAAAAAATCTGAGTTTACATTGGCACGTTCACTAGTTCCAAAAACATCCAGTGATTTTGCATAGCCACATCGATTCAACAGAAATACTCATCATAAATGTAGATGATAAGACAAGTTATACACATGGAATTATAGATATACCTCTCCTTAATGCAACCGCTGTGTCAGATTTCAAAAAAACTTTACGGAAAAATAAAACCATGCAATAATCTGAGACGGCGCTCAGAATAATAGTCGCATAGCCGCCATGTTGGAGTCAACTATAACCATAAATTACATGCTAAATATTCCCTTACCTTTGATGATCTTCATCAGAAAGTCTCCAAGGAATCCCAGCTCCACAATAAATGCTTGATTTGTTCGATAATGTCCATTATTTATGTCCAATTAGCTACTTTTGTTAGCGCGTTTGGTACACCTATCCAAACACTGGAGCTGGTCGACAGTTTCTTCGGACAAAAACTTCAAAAAGTTATATTACAGGTCGAAGAAACATTTCAAACTAACTACGGAATCAATCATTAGGATGTTTTTAACATATAGCTTCAATAGTTCCAACCGGAGAATTGCTTTGTGTCTAGAGGATGAACAGAACGCAGGAAGATATCATTTGCTTTGCGCGTGACCTGGAACTGGCACTCTGCCAGTAGTCTGATGCATTCTGTTCTTATTCAGCCCCACTTCACAGCAGAATCTTCATTCATATCTAACAGGGATTTCAAAAGGGAATGGTTTGCCAATATACCAGCCTCAGATTTCTCACTTCCTGTTTGGATTCCTTCTCAGGATTTTGCCTGTCATATGAGTTCTGTTATACTCACAGACATCATTCAAACAGTTTCAGAAACGTCAGAGTGTTTTCTATCCAATACTAATAATAATATGCATATATTAGCAAATGAGACTGAGGAGCAGGCCATTTACTCTGGGCACCTTTCATCCAAGCTACTCAATAGTGCTCCTGCAGCCATAAGAAGTTAAAGACCAAAATTGGTTAAAAAAAATTGTGATGAATAAAATTATACCAGTTTCATTTAAGGATCAAAAATGAGACAGATGTGCCATATAGATTCCAAAATAGTTGGGAAGAAATGTTCGATTCCGTGGCAGATGGGTTATGAATTGATACGCAAAACGACACTGTCCATATGTAGCTCAGTTTTGGTCACAGGTCCAGGAATGGCTGAAGAATTGCAGCATTTACCTGGAGCTAATGGTGCAAATAGCAATACTGGGTGATTTAAAAAGTCATAGTCAATTGATCAATAATATAATAATACTTTTAGCAAAAATCTTTGTGCAATATTGCTTTTGATATGATTTTCTGGTAATTTGTTAGTTTTTTCAATAATTTATTTAGTGCTTCTCAGTTTTAAGCGGTATATTTTCAAAATTCATAAGTACCAATCTCTAAACTGATAACACTTGTAATGCTCCCTATCTTTATAGTCAGAACCTTTGATTGTGCTTTCACCCTTGAGTCATTCATGAAAAATGTATGTTTTCCGTGAAATACCATGAGAACATTTTCATTTAGTCACCAATACATCAGATATATTGGCTTACCATTTTAGTCATGTTAACTTCCATTTAATCCAATAGCAAAACATACAAGATACACATTTCGAAACTATTCTTTTTGAAGTCCTTAATAGAAATAATAGTAGATGGTAAATATCATTTTCATACAGTTCTTGACAAAAAACATTTTATTTTATCATTTTTAACCAATGGCAGGTTTCATTATCCTTAGACATTACATACATAGGACAAATCATCAGGAATAAGGGTATTGTAAAGCAGTTGGGGACTAACAATGTAGCATGGTGTGGTATGCCATTTCTGCCGTATCCAACACTGTACAAGATCACCTTTTCGACGTGACTTGTCAACTGATACAGTATTGCCTGTCTCTCTGCTTGAAGCCACATTCATATATAATTTGGTTTTACCTTCCAACATACAGTGGGGCAAAAACATATTTAGTCAGCCACCAATTGTGCAAGTTCTCCCACTTAAAAAGATGAGAGAGGCCTGTAATGTTCATCATAGGTACACTTCAACTATGACGGACAAAATGAGAAAAAAATCCAGAAAATCACATTGTAGGATTTTTTTTATGAATTTATTTGCAAGTTATGGTGGAAAATAAGTATTTGGTCAATAACAAAAGTTTATCTCAATACTTTGTTGGCAATGACAGAGGTCAGTCTTCACAAGGTTTTCACACACTGTTGCTGGTATTTTGGCCTATTCCTCCATGCAGATCTCCTCTAGAGCAGTGATGTTTTGGGGCTGTTGCTGGGCAACACGGACTTTCAACTCCCTCCAAAGATTTTCTATGGGGTTGAGATCTGGAGACTGGCTAGGCCACTCCAGGACCTTGAAATGCTTTTTACGAAGCCACTCCTTCGTTGCCCGGGCGGTGTGTTTGGGATCATTGTCATGCTGAAAGACCCAGCCACGTTTCATCTTCAATGCCCTTGCTGATGGAAGGAGGTTTTCACTCAAAATCTCACGATACATGGCCTCATTCATTCTTTCCTTTACACGGATCAGTCGTCCTGGTCCCTTTGCAGAAAAACAGCCCCAAAGCATGATGTTTCCACCCCCATGCTTTACAGTAGGTATGGTGTTCTTTGGATGCAACTCAGCATTCTTTGTCCTCCAAACACGACGAGTTCAGTTTTTACCAAAAAGTTATATTTTGGTTTCATCTGACCATATGACATTCTCACAATCTTCTTCTGGATCATCCAAATGCTCTCTAGCAAACTTCAGATGGGCCTGGACATGTACTGGCTTAAGCAGGGGGACACGTCTGGCACTGCAGGATTTGAGTCCCTGGCGGTGTAGTGTGTTACTGATGGTAGGCTTTGTTACTTTGGTCCCAGCTCTCTGCAGGTCATTGTGGTTCTGGATTTTTTGCTCACCGTTCTTGTGATCATTTTGACCCCACGGGGTGAGATCTTGCGTGGAGCCCCAGACGGAGGGAGATTATCAGTGGTCTTGTATGTCTTCCATTTCCTAATAATTGCTCCCACAGTTGATTTCTTCCCATTCTTCCCAGCCTGGTGCAGGTCTACAATTTTGTTTCTGGTGTCCTTTGACAGCTCTTTGGTCTTGGCCATAGTCGAGTTTGGAGTGTGACTGTTTGAGGTTGTGTCTTTTATACTGATAACAAGTTCAAACAGGTGCCACTAATACAGGTAACGAGTGGAGGACAGGGGAGCCTCTTAAAGAAGAAGTTACAGGTCTGTTAGAGCCAGAAATCTTGCTTGTTTGTAGGTGACCAAATACTTATTTTCCACCATAATTTGCAAATAAATTCATAAAAAATCCTACAATGTGATTTTCTGGATTTTTTTTCTCATTTTGTCTGTCATAGTTGAAGTGTACCTATGATGAAAATTACAGGCCTCTCTCATCTTTTTAAGTGGGAGAACATGCACAATTGTTGGCTGACTAAATACTTTTTTGCCCCACTGTAAATTGATGCCAAATTGATACATTTGAGGTAAAAATATAGAATTTCAGTGTTCAGCAGATATCAAACTACACTGAGTATACCAAACATTAGGAACACCTAATATTGAGTTGCACCCCCCTTTGCCCTCAGAATAGCCTCAATTCGTCAGGGCATGGACTCAACAAGGTGTCGAAAGCGTTCCACACGGATGCTGGCCAAATTAACTCCAATGCGTCCCACAGTTGTTTCAAGTTAGCTGGATGTCCTTTGGGTGCTGGACTATTCTTGATACACACGGGAGACACTTTAGCGTGAAAAACGCATCAGCGCTGCAGTTCTTGACACAAACCAGTGCGCTTGGCACCTACTACCAATGTTCCCTCTAATTTGTTTTGTCATTGAGCAAATGTCAGGTCTTCTGAGTGCAAACTTGAACGTTGTGAAAATTTAACTAGTGACATCAATAAGAGATAGCTTTCACCTGTATTCACCTGGACAGTCTGTCAGGGAAGGAGCAGGTGTCCTTCATGTTTTGTATGCTCATTGTATATACAGTACGTTAACCAAGCCATACAGTGCCTTGCGAAAGTATTCGGCCCCCTTGAACTTTGCGACCTTTTGCCACATTTCAGGCTTCAAACATAAAGATATAAAACTGTATTTTTTTGTGAAGAATCAACAACAAGTGGGACACAATCATGAAGTGGAACGACATTTATTGGATATTTCAAACTTTTTTAACAAATCAAAAACTGAAAAATTGGGCGTGCAAAATTATTCAGCCCCTTTACTTTCAGTGCAGCAAACTCTCTCCAGAAGTTCAGTGAGGATCTCTGAATGATCCAATGTTGACCTAAATGACTAATGATGATAAATACAATCCACCTGTGTGTAATCAAGTCTCCGTATAAATGCACCTGCACTGTGATAGTCTCAGAGGTCCGTTAAAAGCGCAGAGAGCATCATGAAGAACAAGGAACACACCAGGCAGGTCCGAGATACTGTTGTGAAGAAGTTTAAAGCCGGATTTGGATACAAAAAGATTTCCCAAGCTTTAAACATCCCAAGGAGCACTGTGCAAGCGATAATATTGAAATGGAAGGAGTATCAGACCACTGCAAATCTACCAAGACCTGGCCGTCCCTCTAAACTTTCAGCTCATACAAGGAGAAGACTGATCAGAGATGCAGCCAAGAGGCCCATGATCACTCTGGATGAACTGCAGAGATCTACAGCTGAGGTGGGAGACTCTGTCCATAGGACAACAATCAGTCGTATATTGCACAAATCTGGCCTTTATGGAAGAGTGGCAAGAAGAAAGCCATTTCTTAAAGATATCCATAAAAAGTGTCGTTTAAAGTTTGCCACAAGCCACCTGGGAGACACACCAAACATGTGGAAGAAGGTGCTCTGGTCAGATGAAACCAAAATTGAACTTTTTGGCAACAATGCAAAACGTTATGTTTGGCGTAAAAGCAACACAGCTCATCACCCTGAACACACCATCCCCACTGTCAAACATTGTGGTGGCAGCATCATGGTTTGGGCATGCTTTTCTTCATCAGGGACAGGGAAGATGGTTAAAATTGATGGGAAGATGGATGGAGCCAAATACAGGACCATTCTGGAAGAAAACCTGATGGAGTCTGCAAAAGACCTGAGACTGGGACGGAGATTTGTCTTCCAACAAGACAATGATCCAAAACATAAAGCAAAATCTACAATGGAATGGTTCAAAAATAAACATATCCAGGTGTTAGAATGGCCAAGTCAAAGTCCAGACCTGAATCCAATCGAGAATGTGTGGAAAGAACTGAAAACTGCTGTTCACAAATGCTCTCCATCCAACCTCACTGAGCTCGAGCTGTTTTGCAAGGAGGAATGGGAAAAAATGTCAGTCTCTCGATGTGCAAAACTGATAGAGACATACCCCAAGCAACTTACAGCTGTAATCGCAGCAAAAGGTGGAGCTACAAAGTATTAACTTAAGGGGGGGGCTTCCATTTGAAGCTGGAAATGAGCTCATTGTTATGGGATGTATCCAAAGAAAATCACTAGAAAACAGTTTAAACAAATGCAAATGCGGCTACTTTACTGTTATTCTGGCTGCATGTTTTGACGTGACTGTAAGAGCCGTAGTTGGATAGCTAGCAACCAAGTGTGAAGAACGTTGCCAGCCAGTATGTCAATGGAACGTTTAGAAGGAACGACTGGGTCGCGTCTCTAGCAACCGAATCGATAGAATGAACGACCGGCCGGCTTGGGTAGCAACCCTAGATATGTGTCGGGACTACAGTTGAAGTCGGAAGTTTACATACACCTTAGCCAAATACATTTAAACTCAGCTTTTCACAATTCTTATTAACACCCGTGCCAATATATCCTCCAAACACCGGCTTCGAGCGATTTATCACTTTTATATAATTGCTGAACACTGTAAAATTCTATATTCTTACATCATAAATGTGTCAATTGGCATGCATTTATGTTGGAAGGTGAAACCAAATCAAATCATGAGGCTGTAAATAGTACATCATCCTCCATCAGCCAGTGTGTTTTGATAGTGACTTTTTCCACTTTGTCCTATCTGCTACCATTTTGAATGATCGTGTAGTGTACAATGCACTGCTGAAATACCTGGGTTATATTTAACAATATACACTCATTATCTCAGTTGAAAAGTCACATAGAAAATTATATGTTATACATTGTTACATGGGGCAGAAATGGCATACACACACCGTGCTACTGCAATACAATACCCCTTTTTTTATGATTTGTCAATTCGTATGTTCTGTATTCAGTAAGAATAATTCAACTGTAAGACTGAAATAATTCTCAACACGCTCTCAACCTGACATTGAAAACAAAGCATAAAAAATGTGGTTTGCAAAACAAAAAGATAATGTAAAGAAAAATGTTATAGCCTAATACTGTATGGAAAATTATATTTACCATCTACTATTGCTTTTCAAACACTGAAAAAAGCATTGTTTAGAAAATGTACCTTGCATTTTTTGCTATTGAATTAAACAAAATGTTCTCATGGTATTTCATGGAAAACATAAATGTTGCATGAATGACTCAGGGGTGAAAGATGTGTTCAGCTCCAATGAATGCACAATCAAAGGTACTGAACAAAATACAAGTGTCATCACTTTTGTACTTTTTGAAAATATACCACTTACATCTGTAAAATGCACCAAAGTAATTGAAAACATTTTCAATATTTTAATTTAAGGGATAGTTCACCAAAATCAGGAAATAACATTTTGGTTACCTTTCCCTGTAGGCAGTCTATGTACAAGGTATGACAGCAATCCACAGTATCCATTGATTTGGACAACAAATGGTAAAAAGTTTGCATTTGGAAACAGTGGCCAGGTAAACAAAAGCAAATCATGGATTGCTGTCATACCTTGTCCATAGACTGCTTACAGGGTAAGGAAACCAATTAGTAATTTTGTAATTTGGGTGAACTATCCCTTTTTAAATGGAAGCATATACAGTGTGCAGGCCTTTGTGTTATTCTAATGTACCGTGCATTCGGAAAGTATTCGGACCCCTTGACTTTTTCCACATTTTGTTACGTTACAGCCTTATTCTAAAATAGATTTTCCTTTTCAATCTATGTACAATACCCCATAATGACAAAGGGAAAACAGGTTTTAGAACATTTTGCAAATGTATTTATTCAGACCCTTTGCTATGAGACTCGAAATTGAGCTTAGGTGCATCCTGTTTCCATTGATCATCCTTCAGATTTTTTATACAATTTTCTTGGTTTCATAGCATACTGTCTGGTTGAATGTTTCTCCCCATTTGCTCTCCTATTGCAGTGTCGTACAGTGAAGATCACCATCCTTGGGGATGAGGGTGTGCCGGTGCAGGTGGACGGAGAGGCCTGGGTCCAGCCCCCGGGGTACATCAAGATTATCCACAAGAACCGAACGCAGACTCTCACCAGAGACCGAGTGAGTACACATCTATGGGGTCACATATTTTAAATTACATTTGTATTGATGTTCGAGGAATTAGAGGGATTGTAGAGTGCTGAGTACCAGGCAGTTAGCAAGTTTTATAGACTACTAATGACCATCAGCAGTATCAGAGCTTGGAGAAGCCTAATTACCGTGACTACGTGGAATTTGACTGCCGTCATGACTAGTGATCGCCGGTGTAGCGCTAATACGGTCACCGTAACAGCTCTACTCATGCTATTTATGTTAGTACAGGGTGAGCTGCACAAAGTGGACTTCCTACTAAGGCACACCGCCACAGTGCTAACAGTATAACTCTGCTTCATAGGCACATGAATACTGCATACAGTACAGTGGTTCCTCCTTTAAAAGTTGCGAGCTTACACCGCGGGACTTAGAGTTACCCGGAGTCACGGCTTCATTGCTCCAGACCACCGCAAGGGGGAGTTAGAGCACTCATTATGCATTTGGGTCCCAAGGTTTCTATATGACCAGTCATATCGAGTGGTTCCAATGACGAATTTGACGCAAGCCACCCGTCCCTGGTGACTTTCTTCAGCAAAGATGCCTGACAAAACATTATGGTTGAAGCAAATTTAAGTAACTATAACATCATAGCGAGTCAAGCTAAAAATGTACACTTGAGAGGAATATGTTAGTTAACTTCTTGACACTACCTATCCCGTTAGCGAGATAATTGTCATCAACAACTGCTGAATTGCATAGCGCCACATTCAAATAATATTACTAAAAATACTTATATTCATGAAATCACAAGTGCAATATAGCAAAAGACAGCTTAGCATTTTGTTAATCCACTTGTCGTTTCAGATTTTGAAAATATGCTTTACAGCGAAAGCAATCCAAGCGTTTGTGTAAGTTTATCGATCACTAGACAAAACATTATTAACATTAACACCTAGCATCAAAGTAGCTTGGTCACGAAAATCAGCAATAAAATTAATCGCTTGCCTTTGATGATCTTCGGATGTTTTCACTTACGAGACTCCCAGTTACACAATAAATGTTCCTTTTGTTCCATAAAGATGATTTTTATATCCAAAATACCTCTGTTTGTTTGGTGCGTTATGTTCAGAAATCCACAGGCTCGAGCAGTCACGACAACGCAAAAGAAAATTTGAAATAGTATCCGTAATGTCCACAGAAACATCTTTATGTCCAAATACCTCCTTTTTGTTCGCACATTTAGTCCAGTAATCCAATTGCACAAAGCGCGGGCACAAAGTCTGGACGAAAAGTCAAAAAGTTCCATTAAATTCGTAGAAACATGTCAAACGATGTATATAATCAATCTTTAGGATGTTTTTATCATAAATCTTCAATAATATTCCAACCGGACAATTCCGTCATTAGAAAGGAAAGAGAACGAACGTCGCACTCACGGCTTTGCGCGAGACTAAACTAATGTCTTTCAGCTTGACCACTTGTTGAAACAGCTTTTATTCGATCCCCTTTCACAATACAAGCCGGAAACAACTTCCAAAGACTGTTGACATCTACTGGAAGCCTTAGGAAGTGCAATCTGACCCCACAGACACAGGGTATTGATAGGCAATCATTTAAAAAAACTACAAACCTCAGATTTCAGTTTTTGATTTGTTAAAAAAGTTTGAAATATCCAATAAAGGTCGTTCCACTTCATGATTGTGTCCCACTTGTTGTTGATTCTTCACAAAAAAATACAGTTTTATATCTTTATGTTTGAAGCCTGAAATGTGGCAAAAGGTCGCAAAGTTCAAGGAGGCCGAATACTTTCGCAAGGCACTGTAAGTTAGGTTACTTATATTGTGTCTTCCAACACCCCTGGGATAATGTACATTTGCTGAAGCATTATGATAACTCAGCGACATAATGATAGGAATTAACTGAGTTGGGCTTGGGTCATTGTCTCAACGCTGCCTTATAATGCTGTGAAAGGATCCAGGAACCCAAATGATTTGGGTGGATCCCATCATCCTTATAAAATGAGTTTTGTTTCCAGAAGGTATCAAAATTGTCAATAAATATTACACCCACAGAGCAGCAATTGTCTAGTAGCCAGTGATGGAGGGCTAAAAGTTTGCCAAAGACTTAAAACACTAAAATGGCTTCAATGCCACGATTTAGGGAGGGCAGAGGGACAGATATTATGGGGCGTTTCTTTTTGTCAAGCAGTGACCCAATCAGTTCTTTAAAATCCATCTTCAGCTGTTCTGAGCTGCCCTTCATAATGTCATTGAATCTCACATGAACTATCATATACTTAATTTCCTGATGCCGGTTTATAATGTTTGGGAGCAGCTTATTGATGTCCTGTACACATGCTCCTGGATAGCACAACGTGTTTGTTCCAGGGACTGAGGCATTTCTCACCATTGAACTGCCCAATACAACGGCTGGAGAAGGGAATGGAGAAATCCACCCATTCCTACCACTCACACAATTCGTTGAACCTTTCACGGTTCAAAGATTTGACATGATTTGTTTGTATAGTATTTGTATGTCTTGTGTGAATGTTGCTGTTATATTGCGGTCATATTTTTTATTGACGTATCGTATCTAACGTACCACAACTATAGTTCCCTCTGGGAAGAATACAGCTATTCTATCCTATTCTATTCTATTCATCCTGTTGCCTGCTTGTCTCAGGCCTTCGAGAGCACGCTGAAGTCGTGGGAAGACAAGCAGAGGTGCGAGTTCCCCCGGCCGCTGCCCCAGTATGCATTGCAGCCGGAGATCGTATCCGAGGAAGAAGCCTCCCAGATCAACCTGTTTGGACAGGCGGCCGGCGCCCTCATCCACAGGTAAGAGAACATTAATAATTTAATAATAAATAATAACAGTGGATTAATAATAATAATAATTAATAAATAAATAATATTAATAATAACATTGGATTAAAGCAGGGTATGGTTGAATTCCATTTGAAAATTGTCCTAGACCATGATATACAATTCCCTCGTGGTTTACCTAACGGCCAAACTATACAGATAGTATGCCAAAAACATCACTTACAGAACGCTTGTGATATGCTTGCAGTGTAGTTTCCCAGTAACATTAGATGTTCGATGTCGTGACGAACTGTGTGTGTTCCCAGTATCCGAGAAATCGCTCAGTCCCACCACAGTATGGAGCAGGAGTTGGCCCACGCCGTCAATGCAAGCTCAAAGGCCATGGACGTGGTCTACGCCAATTCCAAGAGCACAGGGGTACGTGGAGTTCCTGTTCTACCTTTTATACCAGTCAACCAACTTCTACTAATACAGGGGTGCCCAACATACATGTGCCAAATGCGGGAGATCTTTTTTGGCTCATACGGTGCCTTCAGAAAGTATTCATATTATGTTGTTTACAGCCTGAATTCATATTAGGTAAAAACAATCCTCACCCATCTATACACAATGCTCCGTAAATGACAAAGTGAAAACATGTTTTTTGACATTTTTGCAAATGTATTGAAAGGGAAATACAGAAATATGACAAAAGTATTCACACTCCTGAGTGAATAGAATCACTTTTAGCAGTGATGACAGCTTTGAGGTATTCTGGGTAAGTCTTGAAGAGCTTTCCACACCTGGATTGTGCAACATTTGCCCATTATTTTTTTTTTATTCTTCAAGCTCTGTCAAATTGGTTGTTGATCATTGCTAGACAACAATTTTCGGGTTATGCAATATATTTTCAAGTATATTTACAGTACCAGTCAAACATTTGGATACACCTACTCATTTCACCCTACTTAGGGTTTTTCTTTATTTGGACTATTTTATACGTTGTAGAATAATAGTGAAGATATCAAAACTACAAATTAACATATATTAACCAAACAAGTGTTAAACAAATAAAACTACGTTTTAGATTCTTCAAAGTAGCCACCCTTTGCCTTGATGACAGATTTGCACACTCTTGGCATTCTCTTAAGGAGCCTTCTGGTCCTAGACTTGATGCTCCTGTACCGCTTGCTGTGCGGTAGCAAAGAAAACAGTCTATAACTTGGGTGACTGGGGTCTTTGACAATTTGCTGGGGCTTTCCACTGACGCCGCCTAGTATATAGGTCCTGGATTTGATTTGATTTGATTTCGATCTCTTTTAGTCCCCATTTGGACTAATCTTCCAAGAGTCCTTAAACATTAAAATACAATTTATAATACGAACACATTTTCACATATAACACACTATTACAAACATACATAATATACTAACATAATGACCCAATAAATACTCATTCTAAAACAATATTGATTCTTCATCTACTATAGTCCCACAACATTTCTATGTATTATATTTAAATAATTTTTAAAAAATGCTTACATTATATTATTATTATTATTATATTATTATATTATATTACATTATACAATATATTGAAAGGTTTCTGGTTTGCTCAGTTAATTTATTTATTCTTTATTGCTCTAAATCGAAATGTTCTTTTGCCTATTTCTCTTTTCTGTCTGGATAATGCATAGATGGTGAACAATCTATTCCTAGTATTTACGGAATGTCTGTCTCTTACCAACTGAATACCGTTGTGAATAGAACTTTGCCGTTTTAAATTATGTATATTATGAAATAAAATAAGCATGTTTTTTTCAATTATCTTGTCGATTGATGACCAACCAAGAACATTGCGCATGACTACAACAGAAGAACCATATCTCTACCTTAAAACAATCCTTGCTGCTTTGTTCTGTGCATTCTGCAGCCTCCTAACTTCACTTGATGATGCATTTCCCCAGACCACAGAACAGTAGTTCACCTGACTCTCAATTAATGCTTGTGTTATTTGCTTAATAATTTTTCCTGTTTTAAATTTTTTTTAAATTGTATATAGATTAGTTATTTGAGATGACCATTATAAGCAGTTGTCTAACTGCACTCCCAATAGTTTGGTTTCTGCCACTTCTTCAATTTATACTCCTCCCATACTTAATTGTATCCCATCCTGTTTTGGCCTTTTCCTAGTGGAACAGACCAACATAACTTTGGTTTTCTTGGTGTTTAAAACAAGTTTGTTCTGGCAAACCCACTCCCTGATATTCTTGCTTGCTGTACCTGTTGAACCGATTGTCTTGCTGCATAAATTGTACTATCATCTGCAAATATAGCAGCTTGAGTTTCAGCTAAGGCATAGGGAAGGTTGTTGGTATATATTAAATAAAGAAGTGGCCAAAGGCAGCTGCCCTGCGGTATTCCATAGTTTAACACGAGGGGAAGAAAATTAACCATTGATATAGGTGGACTGTTTAGATGTGACTGTACCCAATTCAATGCTACCTCTTTAAAACCTCCTTAAAACCACAATGCATTAATTTTGTCAAAATGATTTAATGATCCACTAAATCAAATGCTGCACTGAAATCTAAAAATAGTACACCCACAAACGTGCCATTATCCATAGCATTAAGCCACTGGTCAGTCATGTCAACCAATGCAGTGGTCGTGGAATGGTTTTTGCGATAAGCATGTTGATTGGCTGTAATCAGATCATTCATTTCCACGTACTCCCATATTTGTCTACTCACAATACCCTCCAATATCTTACTGAGTGTAGGGAGTAGACTAATTGGTCGACTATTGGCAGGAGTAATGGGTTCTTTGCAGTCTTTCGGAATAGGACACAGTTTCGCATGCTTCCATACATTTGCAAACATCCCCTTTTCCAGTGACCAATTAAATATGTATCTCAGTGGAACTGCAATCTGGGGACCAGCACAGCAAAGCAAAAAATTGTCTGTAAGACTGTAATCTGTAGATTTACAATCAAGTAATGACTTCAATATGTTTAACACCTCCTCTACTGACACAGTTTACAGACTAAAAGAGCAGATCTTTTTGCTCATAATATGATCATCAATCCATTGGACAACGGCTTGTTTGGAAGAATGTATGTTTACGTTGTTGCTCAGTAAATTAATTTTCTTTGTAAAAAAAAAATCTGCAAAATGATTGGCAATAACAACTGGTTTTGTTATTTTTCTCTCGTCAACCTCCATACTAGATGGGCATGATGAGATAGATGTACCAAGTAAGCCCTTAACTGTGTTCCAAACCTTTTTAGAATCATTTTTACAATCAATAAAAGCATTGTTGTAAAATAATTTATTTTGATTCAATTTAACTGCATAATTACATAATGTTCTATAATTCTGTTAATTCATTTCTGATTTTGACTTGGCTGCCATATTTCTTTGAGAAAAAGCTTCACCCAGTTCATCATCAATCCATGGAGATGGACGAGCACCAACTGTACTCTTTCTTATGGGGGCATGATGGTCCATTACCTCAGTGAGCAAATCAATAAAACATTCTGTAGTGTGATTTAAATCATCCTCTAGATAAATCAGCTCCCAGGGTACAGCAGCCAAATCATTTAGAAACAGCTCATGATTAAATGTTTTAAAATTTCTCTTGACCACAATCCTAGGGTGTTTCTTTGGAACCTTGGTGTTCATGGTTATGGTCACAATAGTATGGTCTGTCCAGCCCACTTATTACAGAAGATCAGATCAATGCATGTGTCTGAACGATGACCCAACTTAATTGATGATCTAGTAGTATCATTAACCATTTGTTTCAAACCACAGTTCTTGGCATATCTCATCAATTTTGTTTTATTTGAATTATTGTGATCCTTACAATTTATATTAAAATCACCCAAGATAAATACATATCTGCTATCTGTGGCCTGGTCAAACCCAGTACATAAATCATCCAAATATGACACCTTAGAGCTAGGAGGTCTATACACACACCTTACCAATATATGGCTGCCTGGTGAGGCAGATGTACTTGAGCACATAGTGCCTCTACTTGACATACATTAAGGTCATCCCTCTTAAAAGGTATATGATTCTGAATGTACAGTGCTACACCCCCACCATTCCTATTCCTGTCCCTTCTCAGTAGACTATATCCATGAATGTTAATTTGCCCATCATTTACAGAAGCATCTAAATGCGTTTCGGTCAAAGCCAAAATGTAAATGTTATTTACGTTGACCAAGTTAAAAACCTCAGGTATTTTGCTAGGAAGGCTACATACATTAACCTGAGCTATATGCAACCCTTTCCTTGTCAAGTGAAGATCAATAGAGCATGTATTCATTATAGTTGAAGTTGTCATTACAGTTGTACACTACAACACACAAACTAAAATTTGAACATTAAATTAAAATATCCAGGGAGTTACTCTAGACTCCTGATACAATTCCCCGTTGATATAAACGTTATCCATCACCATGGAGACTCGTTGATTCAGGCAACGCTTTTCCTTCATGATGGGATATAGTTTTTTTCTTCATTCATTGATCTCAGTGGGGAAGTGATCATTCATTCCAAAATCTGTGTTTCTGAGTTCTCTGCCCATGTTCTTCATCATTTCCTTTTGCTCAAAACATGCAATAATAGCCCGTGGCATATTTCCAGAGGCCTTACCTATTCTATGGACTCTGGAGAAAGTGACATTACGCACAACATCAGTGGGCAGTTTTAGTTGAGTTGACATAAAGTCTCGGACTGTGTCCTCACAGCCTCTGCTGTTGTCATTCTCCGGTATCCCTGAAAATATGAGATGTCCCGCATTGATCGACACTGTACATCAAGCAAGGTTTCTTTAAGTTGTTTGTTCTCCCTTTGCACTCCCTCCACCTTGCTATGAATAGAGTCTACAGTACCTTTCAGCGCCGTGTTCTCTTTCCTTAGATCATTAATCTGACGTTGGCTGAGTTCTAGACTAGCACATAATACATTGGTGTCCTCTCGTAATATATCCAAGATATCAAGTTTGGCAAGCCTTTCGTTGATGGATTTTAACAAGTCAACATCCATATCAGTAAACCTTTCCCCACTCACCACACGCGTCCTCTTACTAGGGGATGGTTTGGTTCCAACGTTGATACCTATTGGCCAACCTGGTTTTGGTTTGTTTTGTTGATTGGGTTGGTTGTCCTTAATAAATGGACATTTTCAATATATATGGACAGAATTAATCGTACAAAAGGACCAATTGTGATGTTTATGGGACATATTGAAGTGGCAACAAAAGAAGATCGTCAAAGGTAATGCATGCGTTTTGTGTAGCGCCTGCTGCGCTAGCTCTTTTGTTTACTACTGGTGCAGATGGGTGCATGCTATCAGATAATAGTTTCTTATGCTTTCGCTGAAAAGCATTTTTAAAATCTGACATGTTGGCTGGATTCACAACGAGTATAGCTTTAATTGAGTATCTTACATGTGTGATTTAATGAAAGTTTGAATTTTATAGCATTTTATTTGAATCTGGCGCTCTGAATTTCCCCTGGCAATTGGCCAGTTGAGACGCTAGCGTCTCCCTATCCTCAAGAGGTTTTAACCTCTTAAAGCTAGGGGGCAGAATTTTCACTTTTGGATAAATAGCGTGCCCAATTTCAACTTCCTGCTACTCATGCCAAGAATATAAGATATGCATATTATTCATAGATGTGGATAAAAAACACTCTGAAGTTTCTAAAACTGTTTGAATCATGTCTGTGAGTATAACAGAACTTAAGTAGCAGGCAAAACCCAGAGGACTAACTGTTCAGAATTTTTTTTCCCCCATCTCTCTTCCCTATTTTGTCTTTTGCCATTGAATATTTAATATCAATCTATTTTCAGTTCCTACCGCTTCCACACGATGTTGCCAGTCTTTGAATATGGCTGAGATTATTCCTTTGTTTTATCAGGAAGTAGGCCAACTCGGAATGGGGGACACTTTTGTGAGTTGCGCAAGACGTGAAGAGCAGAACTTTTTTTTTTTTTTCATGTATTGAATACAGATTGCCCCATCTACAATTTGATCGATTATTAACGTTTAAAAATACCTAACGTTGTATTACAAAAGTAGTTTGAAATATTTTGGCAAAGTTTATAGGCAACTTTTGAAATATTGTGTAGTGACGTTGCGTTTTTCTAAGCTGTTTTTTTATGGATCAAACGCGCTTAAGATAATCTGTCCACACCTCCTGACCTCAACTCCTCCTTCGTCTAATCTACAAATGCCCATTTGTCTCCCCTGTTTCCCACGTTGCTCTCATCCCCCCAACACATTTCAAAGCCATCTGTCTTTCTTTAGAGAACCATTAACTTCTGACATAAAACCCATTCTCTTTCATTTCCTATCATTAATTTACTATCTCAATGATCAAAGTTTAGCCAATTCCATCAATACATTTTAGAATAAGGCTGTTACATAACAAAATGTGGAAAAGGTGAAGGGGTCTGAATACTTTCTGAATGCACTTAAGTTGTAAAATGTCATTATGTTTTGTGATTTGATGATTTGTGTCTAGGGATTAAGCCCATATGGGCTGGCACTAAATGGTGTACATGTATGACAATCAATCAGTGAAATATATACACAGTCAACCACATTTAATGCACATTGTACCCCTGCTTCTGTGGTTTGTAATGTGTTTGTGTTCGTCTCTGTTCTACGCAGGGTCTGAACTGCAGTGTTGTGGTTCAGATGGTCAGTAACGTCAAGGCCCTTCACAGTGAGACAGAGCTGCTACTGGCAGGCAAGATGTGCCTGGTAAGTCTCAAAGCTGTTGTCTGCCTGTCTGTCGGTCTGTCTGTTTGTGTGTAGGTGCAGCTGCATGTGTCTGTGTGTGGGGGGGTTATTATGTTTTGGTAAATGGGTGTGTCTTTTCAGCAGTTGGATCCTCCTCAGAAGGAGCAGTTAACTGGAGCCCTGGGAACTGTGGCCCAGCAGCTACGCAGACTCCCAGACATACCCTGGCTGTGTCAGCTCATCGAACCTGGGGATGATGAGGTAGATCTAGATGCGACCACAAACACACAATCACTCACACACACACTATACACACCAGCCGCTTACCTCAGTGCTTTTCTATCTTAGTCCCAGTCCAGTAATACCACACCTGATTTAACCCATTTCACTTGTGGGAAATGGCCTATATGGATAGGGCTACATTGAAATGTTTCTTAGAGAAGTGGAAATATGGAAAGCATCTATAACCATGGTAACAATTAAAAGAGAACCGTTTGGAGATTATGGGGAAATTATTAGACTAAAGAGGAGAACACAACAGTTCACCTGACAAAAGACTGAATCCAAGCATTACGCTGTTGATTTTATGTGCATTTGTAGTTGTTTTCTTTGGAACATATTGCTGCATCACCGCCTACACAATTACTGTTGTTGTTTCCACAATCCAAAAACGGTCCATTATAAATCGCAATCTGGTAAAGTGGGCATAATTTGAAAGCTTGTTCTATTGCCAACATGAATACCTAAATGATAAAATACGATCTTACAGTGTTATGCTTTCATTTAGAGGCTACTTCTTGTTGTGCACGGTGCTCAAGTTCAGAACGGCCGTCAGTCAAAACCAATACAGGTCTGTGAAGCAGAGACCCCGAGCTCTGACGTCATGTATAGCATGTTACTGTATAGCCACTGTGTTCCCATTTAGGCAGTGTCCAAATCTACTATTTTCAACCCGTTTACAGGTACAAGTGTAAATGGGCTACTTAATCAAGATCTTGGTGATTGATTAATTGAATCAGGTCAGTGTGTTAGTGCTGGGCTAGAATAAACTGTTCAACTCTGTGGGTCCATATTACTGGACAGTCTGTATCACCCAATGTCTAATCTGTCTGTCTGTCTTTCTCTCTAACCTACCTGTCTGGTCTGGTCTGGTCTGGTCTGTCTGTCTGTCTGTCTGTCTTTTTCTCTAACCTGTCTGTCTAGCTGTCTAACCTGGCTGTCTAACCTGTCTGTGTTTCTGCAGGGACACCTGACGGATTTCTCCAAGCGCAGCCGCAGTGCCAAGTTCCGTCTCGTCCCCAAGTTCAAGAAGGACAAAAACAACAAGAACAAGGAGGCCTGTGCCACTCTCACACTGCCAGGTACTATCTACCTCTCTTTTTCTCGCACTCTCTCTCTCTCACAGGAATTACTCTGGAACACTGTATTAAATCATGTTTGGACAATGACAAATCATGGTCAACACTCTTTGAAAATCACATTCAATTCTTTCTGAGGTCGCCACAACATTCCACACACCATAATCACTGTAATGGTCAAAGTTAGGATTTAGGGTAGGTTCATCTTATCCTAGAGCTGCGGTTAAGGGCTGTGCAGGGTTGTGGCGTCTCTCTGTGGTGTCTTTCCGTGGTGTGGTTGGGGGTCTGAAGGGGGTCTTGCTTTCTGCAGTGCACCAGTGGGGCACAGAGGAGGTAGCCGCCTGGCTGGAGCTCATCTGTCTCACCGAGTACAAGGAGATCTTTATTGGGCACGACGTGCGCGGCGCCGAGCTGCTGCACCTGGAGAGGAGGGATCTCAAGGTACTACACACATACAGGCTGTCCCAAATAAATATCTATCCTTCTTCCCAAAGTGTGCACTTGTTTACTTCCCTTCACTGATTTGAAAGGAAATTAGTGGTATAAGAAACTCCCACTAGCCCATGCCTCCACCAATCCAACGCTTTTAGGTTTGTGGGAAGTAGTGAAAGAGCAGTGATGGGAAGTAGAGAACTACATGTAGTTTAACTAGTAATTGAATTACATTTTGCTGTAGCTTGGTGGTAGTTTAACTAAAGTCAAATATTTGTAGTGTTTTCAGTAGTTAGTTATTTTTTTGCTGAGTAGCTAAATACTGGAACTACACACTTCCTTTTTTGCAAAAAGAACAGAAAATACGGGTAAAGTAGGCAAAATTTCAATTCTTTTTCTTTTTTTCAATTTTTTTTTCATTTTTTTTCAGACCTGCCTAATTTTCACTTGAAACATAGTTTTTGTGTTTAGATTTAGATATGATAATTTTTCATAAAGCATACTGAACAAAAATAAAAATGCAACATGTAAAGTGTCGGTCCCATGTTTCTTGAGTTAAAATAAAAGATCCCAGGAATGTTTCTTACGCACAAAATGTTATTTCTCTCAAATTCTGTGCACAAATTTGTTTAAATACCTGTTAGGGAGCATTTTTCTTTTGACAGGATAATCCATCCACTTGACAGGTGTGGCATTTCAAGAAGCTGATTAAACAGCATGCTCATTACACAGGTGTACCTTGTGCTTGGGACAATAAAAGGCCACTCTAAAATGTGCCATTTTGCAACAGATGACTCAAGTTGAGGGAGCGTGCAATTGGCATGCTGACTGCAGGAATGTCAGCCAGAGCTGTTGCCAGATAATTGAGTGATAATTTTACTACCATAAAGCAGCCTTCAGTGTACGTTCAACCAGCCTCACAACCGCAGACCATGTGTATGGCGTCCTGTGGGCGAACTGTTTGCTGATGTCAACGTTGGGAACAGAGTGACCCATGGTGGGGTTATGGTTGGGCAGGCATAAGCTACGGACAACGAACACAATTGCATTTTATTAATGGAAATTTCAATGCACAGAGATACCGTGATGAGCTCCTGAGGCCCATTGTCATGCCATTCATCCGCCGCCATATGTTTCAGCATGTTAATGCATGTTGAAAAGGTATCTACACAATTCCTAGAAGCTGAAAATGTTCCAGTTCTTCCATGGCCTGCATACTCACCAGACATGTCACCCATTGAGCATATTTGGGATGCTCTGGATTGACGTGTACAACAGCATGTTTAAGTTACTGCCAATATCCAGAAACTTCGCACTGCCATTGAAGAGTGATACAACATTCCACAGGCTACAATAAACAACCTGATCAACTCTATGCGAAGTGGATGTGTCGCGCTGCATGAAGCAAATGGTGGTCACACCAGACAGTGACTGCTTTTCTGATCCACGGCCCTACTTTAAAAAAAATGTTATACCCCATTTTTCTCCCCAATTTCTATCTTGTCTCATTGCTGCAACTCCCCAACCAGCTCGGGAGGCAAAGGTCTTGTCTTGCGTCCCCCGAAACATGACCCGCCAAACCGTGCTTCTTAACATCTGCCCGCTTAACCTGGAGGCCAGCTGTGTCGAGGAAACACTGTTCACCTGACGACCGAGGTTAATCTGCCCGCCACAAGGACACTGCCCAAGATCGAACCTGGGTCTGAAGTGAAGTCTATAGCAGTGCGATGCAGTGCCTTAGACCGCTGTGCCACTCGGGATCCCCCTAGTTTTTAATTTTTTAAAGGTATCTGTGACCAACAGATGCAGAACTGTATTCCCGGTTATGTGAAATCCATAGATTATGGTTTAATGAATTTATTTCAATTGATTGATTTCCTCTTTTGAACTGTAACTCAGTAAAATCTTTGAAATTGTTGGGACACAACCATTCTTTCAGGTGCCAGGTAGAGCTTTCTTATGTTTCACTACTATGGGGCTTTACCACGGGTGTTTAATTTAACTCCCTGTTCATTGATTTAAGTTATTTGTAGTCTATAAAGAGCTTGGTTTTCCCTGCCAGGTGACATCTGGAAAAAGTTCTGACCCTACATGGTACATGGGTCCACATGTGTGTCACCTGGTGTTTGATCTAATTTGTGTGTGTGTGTGTCCATCCATTGCAGGACTTGGGGGTGACGAAGGTTGGTCACATGAAGCGTATTCTCCAGGGTATCAGAGAGTTGAGTCGCAGCAGCACTGCCAGCGAAGCCTAGGCTCTCTCCTGTACAACTGTGTGTGCTGCACCAGACCCTCTACCTAAACTGACTGTACCCAGCCATGCTGTACACACACCTACCGAGCCTTGAACAGCTTGAACCCAACGGGACCTCTATACACTCAAATATGGATATGAGTTTAGTCCACCAATAAAATTTACCACAGTGCCTTTCTTCACACCCCATCTCTGCAGCGTCCATGTCTGGGATCAACCAACTGAACTGCAAACGGAGGAGGCCAAACCACTATCGCCACTGGGGAGGGGTGTTCAATGATGTCAGTTAAGAGTGGAAGGTCAGGAGAGATTGCAGAGAATCCAATCGGGCTGACTACCAGGAACAAAGTCTGCTGACAGAAAAACTCAACTACCCAGAATGCCTTATCAACAAACCAGCGCCAGACTCCACCAATTAACGTTTGACCAATTGACCTTTTTAAACAGTTGATACATTTCAGAAGCTTGTTTGCCAAGTCAAGGAAGATTCAGAAACTAGCAAGGCTGCATCTCAAATGACCCTATTCCTCATATAGGACACTATTCTTGACCAGAGCTTCATAGGTCAAGAGGTAATGCACTGCATGATACTAGGAGGTGTCTTTTGAACATATATAAATGTATAAATGATATATAAATGACCATAGGTTATATTTCCATAGTTTCCACTGACTGGATCATGGAAAAGACTTATGGAAGAGGCTGAGTTTTTGTATTGAAATATGCATCTATTTATTTCTTATGCGTTGTACTGGATATGTTGAGTTTGAATGTGTTTGAACCAGGATGTTTCTGAAAATGACGTGGGATGCCAGGTAATATGTTCCCAAAAGAAAAACAGATAGACTGGAAGAGGTCTGAACTACAAGGATAAGCAGCGACAATCAACCAATCACTCCAACAACCTTCAGCCTTTTCCCAGGTGCATGTGTAATTTCTCTTTCTCCTCCATCTCTCATCGTCCCTGTCCTTTTTATATGAATAACAATTACAATTCTAACTACCTAGGTTGAATGCGAGGCTGGTAAATTAGACGAAAGCGACGACCCTGCTTTGTCACCAAATGTCATTTTAGAGCGTGATGGGCCCCCGATGTTCGTGTTTATTATTGCACATCAGAGATTCAGGTAGTCTCCCCATTTCAAAAGGTTTCCCTCCTACTGAACACAACACTTATGTATTGTAGGGAAAAGACAAACTTGACCATGCCTTAAATAATCTACAAACTGTCACATATCAGGCAGATCTCTTGGTGTGTGGAGCATGTCAATAAGATCATTTTTCGAACACTGCCTTAAGATTAATCACCTCGGTTAAAGTAGTTTCCCAGACCCAGGTTAAAGCCTATTTCTGGATTAAACATGCACACTCAATGGAGAATCTACCTCGAAAGTGCTTTTTAGTCCAAGAGTGGGCTCAATCTGGGTCCAAGAAACTGTCCGGTAATGTTTAAGGCCTCTGGTTTTTCCTGACCACGTTATATCCTGAAACTCAAATCAACCACTACACACACCCCGGTGGGCATTTGTGTAGATATGACAGGATTGGATCGGTCAATAAGCAATATGGTGGCAGCTCAGCTTTACCCCCCGACAGGCCAGGTGGAATTGTCGCCAATTGCTTATACCTATCCTCTTAGGTCTGCACAAACGAATAGGAGGTAGGGATTAAGGGTTTATTTGGGATTCGGTAATATCTAGGGTATAATAAGTATGGCCCAGTGTTCTTCCTGGTCAAGTCCCTGGGTCAGAAGACACTCTTTGGCCTAGTCATGTTCTCTCCCACTCAGTCCCGTGTGGATGTCCAGGTTCTGTTTTATGTCTGGCTGTGCAGTGATGCAATTAATTTCATTATGGTCTGTATGGTCATATAATTTCCCTCTTCGCAACCTTTGGGGTTGTCCCTTTCTTCTTTGCTTGTCGAGAACCCCTGGGAAGCGGTCTCTTCCGTTCCAGTATTTATTGATAATTTATACATTAGAAATAATACTGTATGCTATACCTCTTTTTTCCATGTACATAAGCCCGACCCTCTTGGTTGTAAATATGTCTGTCTTGTATATTGAAATACTGCCATCCTGTAATAAAAATGGTATATGTGTGAGTTGAGTCTTTGGATGTGTTTCTTCAGTCAATACCATCATGTGGATTACGTTCAAGATTTCAATGTTTAGCCATGTTTAAAAATGTTTAGTTCATAAATTGAAGGTCCAACATGGTTTTTAACATGTATACGGCTTCCCTGACCACACTTTAGAACTACGGCAGAATTCTTTTTTTTTTCATTAAGACATTCAGTCTCATGATACTTTAGAAGCAGACATGATAAATGAATAGTATGATGAATAGTGAAAAACTGTTGAGTGCCTTGAACGCTGCCCTGGTTAGTGCCAATGATTCACTATGTCAACATTTAGAATCACGTTAAAGATCAATATCCGAGCTTGTGGGGAAAAGCCACCATTTTAGCAGACACCCACAGAAAACGGTAGGTTATTTCTCATAACTACATCTTGATTAGTAATCTGAAGGGGTAATGTGTGCTCCAGGCACAGAGTAGATATCTCAAAGTATGTACTACATGGACACTGATTAAATAAAGACAACAATAGGATTCTCAGAAATTCAGACCACAACTGCAAAAGGATTAGCGCTGTCAATTTGGTTGTTTTACCAAGGAAATTCTATGTGGTAATATGGATAAAGCTGTCCTGGTTTACTATTCCAGTTCCTGCCTTTCTTACTATTTTGTATACTTGTGTCCACACAGAAAAGTCTAGCTGATCCCAGTTCACCCCTTCAACTTCTACCTGGAGCGGAGGAATGTCACAGTCTGACGGTTGGCTCCTTACAGTACTTCTGGTTTTTGTCTGTTCCCTGTTTGAATCAAAAGGTAACACCTCACCTTGTAGTCAGAGTGGAACGTGCCCATTTATTGTACTGTATTTGCAATCTTTAATTAAACCACCTCAATTCCAGCTTACTAGATACTTATTGAGATATTTACATTTGTGATGGGTGTCATACATTAAAATATAACTAAATTCAGTAATATGATTAAGCTACACAACTAAAACCAGCAAATCTCAGACACTTTTTTTTCAAAGCAGCTTACATATGCCAACATGTTTTATGTGTTGTGATCACTGCGAGAGTTGAACCCACAACCCTGCCATTGTTAGTGTCATGCTCTTACCAACGGATCCACACATGACTAAAGCATTGTGCCCGCTCTGCGGTGAAGTTCCCCCTAGGTACAGATCTAGGATCAGCTTCCCATCCCCCAATCTTAACTTTAACCATAAGTGGGGAAAATGCTAAATTGATTCAAGATCAACGTCTAGTTGCGACTTCACCCTAATCCATTGTACCCAGTGTTTCTGGAGCAGAGGGATGCAGGGCAGCTGCTCCGAGGGCCCCGGCGGCCCAGGGCCAACTTCTTCCTTGAGGAGATGATGCCCGGCAACCTGGAGCGGGAGTGCTATGAGGAAACCTGCTCCCAGGAGGAGGCTGCCGAGATCTTCCAGACCAAGGAGAAGACGGTACTAGAATAGCGCCATCACATGAAAGTTCTGGTCTAGGGAATGCGCACTGATGCCCTGGACCAGAGCTTATGAACGCTCTGTTTATACTTTGCGCTAACATGTGTCACAGTGGACCAATAAGAGATACATTTTAATACCATGTGTAGACTCACCGAGCCTTGATTATATAGTGATTGGATCATCTTGACTGGAAGACAAATTTATGGTTACTTGCGTAACCCCGGTAATCTGATATTATGAGTGAGACATTTCACTAGTGGAATTAACCAGAATCTCCTAAGTATCTTGAAGAACCAATCATATACGTCTATCGAAGCCCTTCACCTCATACTAAAGAGTCACCCGCCTGACCTCTGATCTTGCAAGTTAGGTGAATGTGGTTAGATGTCTCACTCATAATATCAGAGGACTGGGGTTACACAAGTAGCCTTTAGTTCTCTTTCAATTATTTGTTTTGACATCTCACTAGTGTGATAAGACCAACTCCCATATCGAACACGCTCGCCGAAGCCAGGTACTCTCAATATCAACCCTCGGAGGTCCCGACGCTAAGGACAATATGCACAAAAGAGGGTGCAGTGACAGCTAGTCGATAGAACCTCATAAACGTATGAGGGCATCCCCCAACAAGCCATATAGCAAATCTCATGCAAGGAGATGCCTTTGAACAGTGCCCAAGAGCCATACCTCTGATGGAGTTAGCCCTTAGGCCCTCTGGAGGCTGTAAACCCTTGCTTTTATAGGCCAATATAGTAGCTTCCACATAACGGGGCGGGGCGGCAGGGTAAGCCTAGTGGTTAGAGCGTTGGACTAGTAACCGAAAGGTTGCAAGTTCATTTCCCCGAGCTGACAAGGTACAAATCTGTCGTTCTGCCCCTGAATAGGCAGTTAACCCACTGTTCCTAGGCCGTCATTGAAAATAAGAATTTGTTAACTGACTTGTCTTAACTGACTTGCCTAGTTAAATAAAGGTAAAATAAATAAATAACCGTTGACGAGAGAAGGGCCTCCCCTTGCAGGGGGAGTTGTTTGCTTTTGCTCAAAGCTCTCGCCCTACCCAAGTTTTTGCACAGCGTTCGTTCTGGACACAGAGGGCCATGAAAATCTCTCTGTTTGCTTGGGTCAGCAGATCAACTAAAATGTTATGTCACATGCGCCAAATAAACCTTACAGTGAAATGCTTACTTACAAGCCCTTAACCAACAATGCAGTTAAGAAAAATTAAGTTAAGAAAAATACCTAAAAATAAGAAATAAAAGTAACAAACAATTAAAGAGCAGCAGTAAAATAGTAATAGCGAGGCTATATACAGGGGGTACCGGTACAGAGTCAATGTGCGTGGGCACCGGTTAGTCGAGGTAATTGAGGTAATATGTACATGTAGGTGGAGTTTTTAAAAGTGACTATGTATAGATAATAACAGAGTAGCAGCAGCGTAAAAGTTTGGGTAGCCATTTGATTAGATGTTCAGGAGTCTTATGGCTTGGAGGTTTAGAAGCTCTTTATAGAAGCCTCTTGGTCCTAGACTTGGCGCTCCGGTACCGCTTGCCGTGTGGTAGCAGAGAAAACAGTCTATGCCTTCCGCTGACACCGCCTGGTATAGAGGTCCTGGATGGCAGGAAGCTTGGCCCCAGTGATGTACTGGGCCATACGTACTACCCTCTGTAGTCTTTTGAGGTCAGAGGGCGAGCAGTTGCCATACCAGGCAGTGAGGCAAACCGTCAGGATGCTCTCGATGGTGCAGCTGTAGAACCTTTTGAGGACCTGAGGACCCATGCCAAATCTTTTCAGTCTCCTCAGGGGGAATAGGTTTTGTCGTGCCCTTTTCACGACTGTCTTGGTGTGCTTGGACCATGTTAGTTTGTTGGTGATGTGGACAACAAGGAACTTGAAGCTCTCAACCTGCTCCACTACAGCCCCGCCGATGAGAATGGGGGCGTGCTCGGTCCTCCTTTTCCTGTAGTCCACAATCTTCTCCTTTGTCTTGATCACATTGAGGCAGAGGCTGTTATCCTTTCACCACATGGCCATGTCTCTGACCTCCTCACCAATAGGCTGTCTCGTCATTGTCGGTGATCAGGCCTACCACTGTTGTGTAATCTGCAAAGTTAATGATAGTGTTGGAGTCAGACCTGGCCTTGCAGTCATGAGTTAACAGGGAGTACAGGAGGGGACTGAGCACGCACCTCTGAGGGGCACCCATGTTGAGGATCAGTGTGGCAGTTGTGTTGTTGCCTACCCTTACCACCTGGGGGAGGCCCGTCAGGAAGTCCAGGATCCAGTTGCAGAGGGAGGTGCTTAATCCCATAGACCTTAGCTTAGTGATGAAATTTAAGGGCACTATGGTGTTGAACGCTTAGCTATAGTCAATGAATAGCATTCTGGGTTAATGGTGTTGATGTGAGCCATGACCAGCCTTTCAAAGCACTTTATGGCTGCAGACGTGAGTGATACGGGTTAGTCATTTAGGCAGGTTACCTTAGTGTTCTTGGTCACAGGGAATATGGTGGTCTGCTTGAAACATGTTAGTATTACAGACACGGAGAGGTTGAAAATGTCAGTGAAGACACTTGCAAGTTGGTCAGCGCATGCTCGGTGTACACGTCCTGGTAATCCGTATGTGTATGTTGACCTGTTTAAAGGTCCTACTCACATTTGCTCCGGATATCGTGATCACACAGTTGTTCCAGATCAGCTGATGCTCTCATGCATGTTTCAGTGTTACTTGCCTCAAAGTGAGCATAGTAGTAATTTAACACATCTGGTAGGCTCGTGTCACTGAACAGCTCTCTCTTCCTTTTGTAGTCTGTAATAGTTTGCAAGCCCTGCCACATCCGACAAGCGTCGGAGCTGGTGTAGAGGATTCGATTTTAGTCCTGTGTTGATGCTTTGCCTGTTTGGTGGTTCGTCGGGGGGAATAGTGGGATTTCTTATAAGCTTCCGCGTTAGAGTCCCGCTCCTTGAAAGTGACAGCTCTAACCTTTAGCTCAGTACGAATGTTGCCTGTAATCCATGGCTGCTGGTTGGGGTATGTATGTGCAGTCACTGTGGGGACGACGTCATCAATGCATTTATTGATGAAGCCAGTGACCGATGTGGTGTACCCTTTTTTTATTGATCGTCACTGGTGCTTCCTGCTTAAATTTTAGCTTGTAAACAGGAATCAGGAGGATATAATTCTGCTCAGATTTGCCAAATCGAGAGCGATGGAGAGCTTTGTACGGATCTCTGTGTGTGGAGTAAAGGTGATCTACAGCAGGTATTCCCAAACTGGGGTACGCGCAATGCCTTCGGGGGTACGACATTTATTTTCTTCACATTTTCAAACAGTCCATTTATATTTTCCAACATGGCTATACATTTGGTTGAGGTTTTTTTCTCACCTGAATAGCCTCGTTTCACTGCCAAAAATCAAATTAAACCATCTGGTGTTCAGCGAAATAACAACACGATGTCAAATACAGGTAGCCTAGTCAAATAATTAACATCCAATCACATTAACCATTACTCTCTCGCAGGAATTCCACTAACGGTCCATATGTAGCAAACCGTAGATGCTGCTCATGTGAGCATCTGTACTGATGGCGCAAAAGCCATGACAGGGAGACATAGTGGAGTGGTAACACACTTTCAAGCAGTTGCTCCCGATGCCATTTGAGTACATTGCAGTACCCACCAGAATCTCTTGCTTCCAAGGGAATGTCTGACAGCTTGAAAGACGCTTTGGACACTACAGTGAAGATGGTTAACTTTGTTAAAGCAAGGTCCCTGAACTCTTGTGTATTTTTTGCACTATGAAAATATATTGGCAGCGACCATGTAACGCTTTTACAACATACAGAAATGCTCTATCAAGGGGCAAATTGACATGTATTTTTTAAATTGAGAGACAAGCTTAAAGTTTTCTTTACTGACCATAATTTTCACTTGTCTGACCGCTTGCATGATGACGTCTGGGTGATGTGTTCTCTCGTCTGAATGATCTGAATCTTAGAATTCAGGAACTCTACGCAACTCTATACAATGTGCGGGACAAAATTGCTATTGGAGCTCTTTACTGTCTGCATTAACAAGGACAACACACAGGTCTTTCCATCATTGTATGATTTTTTTGTGTTCAAATTAACTCATGCTTACGGACATTGTCAAATGTGATATAGCGAAGCACCTGGTACTTTCCTGAAACAGATGACAGAAACAACTGGATTCATTATCCCTTTCATGCCCTGCCTCCAGTTCACTTACCTATATCTGAACAAGAGAGCCTCATCAAAATTGCAAATTGGATTTAAATTGGATGCGCTCAGAGTATCTTGCCTTGACCAATCGCGCACCTATGTGAGAGTGATTCTCGGCCCTCACTAGCACTGTCACTAAATACAAGCACAGACTGTGTGTGGATAATGATTTAAGACAGACTCCCTCAAATACAACCCAACATTGCATAGTTATGTGCATCCTTTCAAGCACACCCATCGCAGTAATTCACAATTTTCAATGAACAAAAAAGGTTTTATATGTAAGATGGTTAAATAAATAGCAAAATTATTGATTGTTATTATATTATTATTTGTGCCCTGGTCGTATAAGAGCTCTGCAACTTCCCATGAGCCGGGTTGTGACAAAAACTCCCACTCATTCTTATGTTTAATAAATGTATCGTATAGTGTGCCAGGCTTACAATGATGGCAAAAAACAACATTTGAGTGCGCTGACCCTGGTGCTAGAGGGGATACACAGCTGGAGGTTGAACGTTTGAAGGGGTACGGGACTATAAATGTTTGGGAACCACTGGTGTACGCAAAAATGTGTGCTCATTTCCGACATTTTGGCAGGCTATTTGTCAGTCAACTTGTCTTTAATTAGATGTATGCAGTTTCTCTTCCGTCATTACTGCCCTAGAACACTAAATAAAACCTTGCTCACCTGAATAATGTGAATGCTTAAATTTCTAGTTGATATCGGTAAACTTTTCTGCTTCTCTCGCGCAGTAGACGTTTCGGGACCGAGCAGGAAAATGCAATAAAAATAAAATAAAAAAACAGGAAAGATTGTGAAAAATGTCCAAATGACATCAGTTTGACCTGTTTTAAGGAAATAAAAATCAGTGAAAACGACCCAACATGTTTCTGATAAGATTTCAGTTCGGCTTGGATACATATTTTTGTGGTGAAATACTATCAGTTTGTATGATACTGATAAAGATGGCACCTTTACAGAGGGTCCCTAACCGCACAATCATTCTCTCAAGATGCTGAAATAAATCAATAATATTTCTCCACTCCTTTTCCCATGTCATAATGTACATTTTGTGTATAATTTTACTGCAAAAAAAAAATGCTTCATTCTGCAGGAGTTCATATTATATTAGGCTATGTGAAAGGTTATAGACCTACAGTCAGCGCCCAGATTTCAGTACTATTCTAAACAGTAGTTCCCTTGAAGTGCCATATTTGAAGTCCCCGTCTTGACTCTTGAATTTGTGTAGTGCCTCACAATCATCATGCACAACATAGCCGGCACTTGTGGGTTCAGTCATCGTTGATTCGTGAGCATTTTCGCACAGCCAGCGAGATACCGTTCAGGCGCATTAGGCTTGTGAAGCTAGCCAATCAGAAACAAGTGGTTTACCAGCACTGAACTGACCAATCAGCGATGCGGAGTAACATACTATTTTGAGGGCAGTTTTCATTTCCACTAACACAATTCTGCTCTGAGTTTGGTGTTGGTGAAAACCGAATAACAACTGGAACTGTCTGTCGCAAAATACATGCCAATCGCCAAATGCTTTTGGGAACATGGGCACTAAACTGCAATGTCAATCCACTGAGGCAAAAAGGACAATATCAGAGTTGAACTCAATAAGAGAAAAGCTGACCACGACTCCATTTTGTTGCTCCCTGCCTACAGACAGAAGCTAAAACAAGAAGCTCCCACGCTGAGGTCTGTTCAACGCTGGTCCGACTTCGGTCGGACCAGCGTTCACGCATTCGCGTGAAACTGAAAGCGCGAACCACTGCTTTTTAATCAGGGCAAGGTGACCGGAAACATGACCGAATACAAACAGTGTAGCTATTCCCTCCGCAAGGCAATCAAACAAGCTAAGCGTCAGTATAGAGACAAAGTAGAGTCGCAATTCAACGGCTCAGACACGAGGTATGTGGCAGGGTCTACAGTCAATCACGGATTACAAAAAGATAACCAGCCCAGTCACGGACCAGGATGTCTTGCTCCCAGGCAGACTAAAGTTGAGTAAAACATTTAAACGTGTTAACCCTCGCAAGGCTGCAGGCCCAGACGGCATCCCCAGCCGCTCCCTCAGAGCATGTGCAGACCAGCTGGCTGGTGTGTTTACGGACATATTCAATCGATCCCTATCCCAGTCTGCTGTTCCCACATGCTTCAAGAGGGCCACCATTGTTCCTGTTCCCAAGAAGCAGCACTCACCTCCTTCAATTATTTGAGGAACAGAACAGAAGACGAAAGTGATCTATACTGTTCCTGGGCAGAACTGTCATTTTGAAAGCATGGGAACTGGTTAATAACTTCATTTTAAGTTCCAAGCGCCTACACAGAGCCCTCAGTCTGTCACTCAGAAATGTATTCCAGCGTCTGCCTGCCAGCTGGAAATTATTGCCGGTGTTTGTGTGTAAACTACCTGTCTCTCCCCTCTGAAGCATAGGTTACTGTAGTTTACTGATGAGATGTAACTACAAAAAGTGAAGACGTTTTTAATTATAGTACTGCTCTGCACACAAAAGCTTTGGTCAAAAGTGGGGAGGCAGGAGCAGCATTCTAAAGCAGTAATCTGTGCCACTCGATCATTTTGTCAACAGGGCATTGTTTATCTTCCAGAAATCTCTTTTCCATAACATAAATGTTAGAATTTTTCATTGGGAAATTTTTTTTTTTTTATTATTTCACCTTTATTTAACCAGGTAGGCTAGTTGAGAACAAGTTCTCATTTGCAACTGCGACCTGGTCAAGATAAAGAATAGCAGTGTGAACAGACAACACAGAGTTACACATGGAGTAAACAATTAACAAGTCAATAACACAGTAGAAAAAAAGGAGAGTCTATATACATTGTGTGCAAAAGGCATGAGGAGGTAGGCGAATAATTACAATTTTGCAGATTAACACTGGAGTGATAAATGATCAGATGGTCATGTACAGGTAGAGAGATATTGGTGTGCAAAAGAGCAGAAAAGTAAATAAATAAAAACAGTATGGGGATGAGGTAGGTAAAAATGGTTGGGCTATTTACCGATAGACTATGTACAGCTGCAGCGATCGGTTAGCTGCTCAGATAGCAGATGTTTGAAGTTGGTGAGGGAGATAAAAGTCTCCAACTTCAGCAATTTTTGCAATTCATTCCAGTCACAGGCAGCAGAGAACTGGAACGAAAGGCGGCCAAATGAGGTGTTGGCTTTAGGCGTGTCAGGCGTGCGGGTGCAGGCAGCGAACGGTTGAAAAGCATGCATTTGGTTTTACTTGCGTTTAAGAGCAGTTGGAGGCCACGGAAGGAGTGTTGTATGGCATTGAAGCTCGTTTGGAGGTTAGATAGCACAGTGTCCAAGGACGGGCCGGAAGTATACAGAATGGTGTTGTCTGCGTAGAGGTTGATCAGAGAATCACCAGCAGCGAGAGCGACATCATTGATGTATACAGAGAAGAGAGTCGGCCCGAGAATTGAACCCTGTGGCAGTCCCGTAGAGACTGGCAGAGGTCCGGACAATAGGCCCTCCGATTTGACACGCTGAACTCTATCAGAGAAGTAGTTGGTGAACCAGGCGAGGCAGTCATTTGAGAAACCAAGGCTGTTGAGTCTGCCAATAAGAATGTGGTGATTGACAGAATCGAGAGCCTTGGCCAGGTCGATGAATACGGCTGCACAGTAAGTCTCTGATCGGTTATGATATCGTTTAGGACCTTGAGCGTGGCTGAGGTGCACCCCATGACCAGCTCTGAAACCAGATTGCATAGTGGAGAAGGTACGGTGAGATTCTAAATGGTTGGTAATCGTTTTGTTTGGTCTAGAGTGTCTCCCCATTTGAAGAGGGGGATGACCGCGTCAGCTTTCCAATCTTTGGGAATCTCAGACGATACGAAAGAGAGGTTGGCCAGGCTAGTAATAGAGGCTGCAACAATTTCGGCAGATAATTAAAAAAAATAGAGGGTCCAGATTGTCTAGCCCGGCTGATTTGTAGGTCCAGGTCCAGGTTTTGCAGGACTTTAAGAACATAAGCTATCTGGATTTGGGTGAAGGAGAAATGAGGTGGGCTTGGGCGAGTTGCTGTGGGGAGTGCAGGGCTGTTGACCAGGGTAGGGGTAGCCAGGTGGAAAGCATGGCCAGCCGTAGAAAAATGTTTATTGAAATTCTCAAGTATAGTGGATTTATCGTTGGTGACAGTGTTTCCTAGCCTCAGTGCAGTGGGCAGCTGGGAGGAGGTGCTTTTATTCTCCATGGACTTTACAGTGCTTAATTACTACACGTGCTTAATTACGTCACTTTTGTTTTGAGCCAACATCTCAGTAGGCTTTGAATTGGGCACCTGGATCATGCCCTGGTGGCAACCTGGTTCCAAATCCAATCAACTTTCAGCCGATGCAAAACATGCCTACACGGCGTGATAATTCGAACCTGCTCAGCATGATTAAACCATGCTGTTACTTCAAAATACAATTTGCTTTTAACTACTTTCCTATACATATTGAATCGCTTACCTGCTCCACAGCAAGCTGCTCTATCTGATTGGTGAAGTAGTTTAATGTTGAGCTAAATGTAAAAAAATATATATATACTTCAGAGGTTTAACAAATAACAGAAAGGAATGATATAAACCAGAACTTGTTGTTGTTAGAACCGGTTCAGAACTTAATTTTGCTTGTCGGAACAGTGGAACTGAATTTAAAAAAGAATGGTTCTGTTCAGAATTAAATTATTGGAAAATAATTTGTTCCAAACCCTGGTTATAATTGATAAAGTTAGGATAGCCTGAACATGTTATTTGGTTGGTGTCTCTAGCTTGAACAGATCAAGAGTTACTGTTGGTGTGATATTTTGTGCTAATTCATTTTTGTATAGTTTATAAAGGTTTTAGAGAATTTGAAGTTAGGATAGCCTGAACGTTTTAAAGTTGTCTTATAGCTTGGAGCAGGAGCAGGACAATTTTGAATAGCAACCAGTGTATGGTTCTCATTCAAACCCATGTTAATTCATGCAAATGGTTAAAGTTCCAAAAGTATACATTGTATCAAATATCCTTTGACAAGCAATCTAAGTTGGACCAGTGTGAATATCTCAACATTACTTGTGCCAGGCCAAAAGTAAAAATCCAAAGATCCGTAGGCAGAGAAGGATTCACCCATTTCTCTAAAATGTGAAGTTAGTGAAATATAAGTTTTAATAGATTCAGGGCAGCTCACCGTTCGTGAGCCATTCATGGCTAAACAATGTCAGTCAACTCTCATGCATTCTTCAGTGTTGCTTGCCTTGAAGCGAGCATAGAAGGCACTTAGCTTGTCTGGTAGGCTTGCGTCACTGGGCAGCTCGTGGCTGTGTTTCCCTTTGTAGTCCGTAATAGTTTGCAAGCCCTGCCACATCCGGCCAGCGTCATAGCCAGTGTAGTAGGCTTCAATCTTAGTCCTGTATTCACGCTTTGCCTGTTTGATGGTTCGTCTGAGGGCATAGCGGGATTTCTTATAAGTGTCTGAATTATAGTGTCCTGCTCCATGAAAGCGGCAGCTCTAGCCTTTACCTCGATGCGAACACTGCACGGAATCCATGGCTTCTGGTTGGGATATGTACTTACGCTCAGTGTGGGGACGATGTCGTCAATGCACTTATTGATGAAGCCGATGACTGAGGTGGTATACTCAATGCCATTGGATGAATCACGGAACATATTCCAGTCTGTGCTAGCAAAACAGTCCTGTAACGTAGCATCCGCGTCATCTGACCACTTCCGTATTGTGTGAGTCACTGGTACTTCCTGCTTTAGTTTTCGCTTGTAATTAGGAATCAGGAGGATTGAATTATGGTCAGATTTGCCAAATGGAGGGAGAGCTTTGTATGCATCTCTGTGTGTGGAGTAAAGGTTGTCTAGAGGTTTTTTCCCCTCTGGTTGATGTAACATGCTTGTAGAAATTAGGTAAAACAGATTTAAGTTTGCCTGCATTAAAGTCCCAGGCCACTAGGAGCGCCGGTTCTGGATGAGCATGTTCTTGTTTGCTTATGGCCTTATACAGCTCATTGAGTGTGGTCTTAGTGCCAGAATCAGTTTGTCGTGGTAAATAGACGGCTACGAATAATGTCGATGAGAACTCTCTTGGTAGATAGTGTAGTCTACAGCTTATAATGAGGTACTCTACCTCAGGCAAGCAATACCGCAAGACTTCTTTAATATTAGACATTGTGCACCAACTGTTATTGAAAAATAGACACACATCCCCGCCCCTCGTCTTACGAGACGTAGCTGCTCTGTCCTGTCAATGCAGGACAGAGCACAGCTCTATATTATCCGTCTCGTCGTTCAGCCATGACTCGGTGAAACAAAATATATTACAGTTTTTATTGTCCTGTTGGTAGGATAGTCTCAACCGCAGATCGAGTTTTCCAGTGATTGCACGTTGGCCAATAGAACCCGATGGTAATGGTGATTTATTAACTCGCTTATTAATCCTAACAAGGCACTCCGATCTTCTCCCTCTGTATCTCCGCCTTTTCTTCACGCAAATGACTGGGATTTGGGCCTGGTCTCCGGAGTGTAGCATATCCTTTGCGTCGGACTCATTAAAGAAAAAATCTTTGTCCAGTTCGAGGCCTCCGTCACTCTTGACCATCCAACTGTGCATATCCTAAATGGAAAACATAGTATATTACTAATCACATTAATACAGGAGGGTGAAGAAATTCGGCTTGTCACCAAAAGCACTCACAAACTTCTACAGATGCACAATCGAGAGCATCCTGTCGGCCTGGTACGGCAACTGCTCCGCCCACAACCGTAAGGCTCTCCAGAGGGTAGTGAGGTCTTCACAACGCATCACCAGGGGCAAACTACCTGCCCTCCAGGACACCTACACCACCCGATGTCACAGGAAGGCCATAAAGATCATCAAGGACAACAACCACCCGAGCCACTGCCTGTTCACCCCGCTATCATCCAGAAGGCGAGGTCAGTACAGGTGCAAAGCTGGGACCGAGAGACTGAAAAACAGCTTCTATCTCAAGGCCATCAGACCACTAACATTGCGTGGCTGCTGCCAACACACTGACTCAACTCCAGCCACTTTAATAATGGGAATTGATGTAAAATATATCACTAGCCACTTTAAACAATGCTACTTAATATAATGACTAGGCAAGTCAGTTAAGAACAAATTCTTATTTTCAATGACGGCCTAGAAACAGTGTTCAGGGGCAGAACGACAGATTTGTATCTTGTCAGCTCGGGGGTTTGAACTTGCAACCTTCCAGTTGTTAGTCCAACGCTCTAACCACTAGGCTACCCTGCCGCCCCATAATGTTTATCTACTGCATCTTTATGTAATACATTTATCACTAGCCACTTTAACTATGCCACTTTGTTTACATACTCATCTGTATATACTGTATTTGATACCATCTACTGCATCTTGCCTATGCCGCTCTGTACCATCACTCATTCATATATCTTTATGTACATATTCTTTATCCCTTTACACTTGTGTGTATAAGGTAGTAGTTTTGGAATTGTTAGCTAGATTACTTGTTGGTTATTACTGCGTTTTCGGAACTAGAAGCACAAGCATTTCGCTACACTCGCATTAACATCTGCTAACCATGTGTATGTGACAAATAAAATTCGATTTGATTTGATTTACCAGGGTTGGGCTCAATTCAGATTTTAATTGAAAATGCCTCAAATTCCAATTAAAATCTTGAGTTTGAATTGAATTAGTCAACAAGATACCACATTTTTATTAAAGGAAATGGAATTTAATTTTTTGAAATTCCAACATAAGGATCTCTTCATTATATCCAGTATATCTGACTGAATTAAATGCTACTTCCTGTCACTCAAACTATATCCTGTGGCCAATTCAATTCGAATAGGAGTCCATTTCAAAATTCTGAATAGAGCCCAACCCTGATTAATGATGTTTAATTTAAATGTATGTTCTGTTAAACACTGGTTCAAACTTACCTGCAAGACATGGAACCAACACAAGAGAATGCTTATTTTTCTGGAGGTAGTCTTCAATGAAGCACTCTCTTGGCTGTCTCAGAATGTATATCTCCCTTTCCACTCTTTGGTCCTGCTCTTTTCTCTGACTTGAGTCGATGGAGAGTAACCAACCACAGTTGCTCTATTGGGTTGCTTTCTTGACCTGTAAATGCTGCGTTTAGGTGAGGGACGCAAAAACCGTCATACCTGTTGGCATAGCGGGATAAAAAAGCAAGAAAGAGGGTGATGGCAAAAGCAAGCCAGTGCGATGGTATGTGTTGCTGTGGTGTATTAAACAACACTACAGCAGGAAAAATATGACTTTGGCGGAAAGTCCTGTCTGCCGTGGCGGCATTCACCGCCAGCCTCAACAGTATTTATCGTCGTGCTCTCATTGAAAACAATGACATCCGGTTTGCCGTCTACCTCGTGCCATGTTATGTAAACGCGGCATAAGGAGGATAAATTGAAGTTACTGAAAAATAGCCTTATCTCTAAATTAAAGCATACAGTACTTTACTACCACTGTGTCTGTAAAATTAAGCTATTTTATTTCATGAATACTGCCAAAGATATATTGATGTACTGACAAGATACATGTTGACAGTATATCAAGTTGTCCGTTTTGTCACCAAAGCCCAATATACTACCCACCACTGCGACCTGTATGCTCTCGTTGGCTGGCCCTCGCTACATATTTGTCGCCAAACCCACTGGCTCCAGGTCATCTATAAGTATTTGTAGGTAAAGCTCCACCTTATCTCAGCTCACTGGTCACCATAGCAATACCCACCCGTAGCACACGCTCCAGCAGGTATATTTCACTGGTCATCCCCAAAGCCAACACCTCCTTTAGCCACCTTTCCTTCCAGTTTTTTGCTGCCAATGACTGGAACGAATTGCAAAAATTATTAGAGACATATCTCCCTCACTAGCTTTAAGCGTCAGCTGTAAGAGCAGCTTACCGATCGCTGCAGCTCCATCTGTAAATTGCCCATCCAACCAACTACCTACCTCATCCCCATATTTGTTTTTCTGCTCTTTTGCACATCAGTATTTTCTAATTGCACATATCACTCCAGTGTAAATTGCTAAATTGTAATTACTTCACCACTATTGGCCTATTTAATGCCTTACCTCTTTAATTCATTTTGCACACACTGTATATTGCTTTTTCTATTGTGTTGTTTTTGTCGCACTGCTTTGCTTCATCTTGGCCATGTCGCAGTTGTAAATGACAACTTGTCTCAACTGGCCTACCTGGTTAAATAAAGGTGAAATTAAAAATGTCTCTCCTTAACCTAACACTGGGGAGTTACAAAGCAGCACAGAGGGCTGTCTAGCTTCATTATTGTAATCATTTTTTGAATATTCAATGAGTGTTGGTGACATAAACCACCTATATTCAATGAAGAGAAATGGTCGGAATATGCATCGAAACAACTTCTATTCGATCAAATAACCATTAATGTTTTTGTTGACCAAATTCGACACTTATTGACCTTCATACAAATAGTCCTTGCTTGATGGACGAAAAACGCCACCTGCTGGAGGGAGACAGATTTTCCAGAGAGTCTTCCTCATACACTCCATTGCACATGATTTACAGATACCTTCATAAGATTAGTACACTCCCTTCTAAAAACACATTGACATAGCATTAATTAATTATTACAACTAATAATAAGCTAACATACATGTTATGAGTTTTGGACCACTGTTCCTGGACTTTTCTCAGTTTAGCCAGTCTGTCATCAAAGTGAGAAAGCCTCTTTTAAAAGAACATTAGCTAGAGCAACTAGCTAGCTACGACTCTGGTCAAAACCCACTGTTAAGCTTACCCACTAATGGCAGGTAACCTCAATGTAGCCTATAGATATGAATTGCACAAGAATGTATACATTTATGGATTTTTTTATGCATCGTTTTCTCTTTATTCAACCCACCCGCCCTTCATTCACAAAATATTTCATGACCCTAAACCCCCCCCCGCTCACATGTTAATGCAAGGTGTAAGTAACCAGGCCTTCTTACATGACAGGATAGTCAGAGGAGTAGGCTAAAGTGCATACAGCTCAAAATACCACATTTAAACTGACTGTAATCCCTTTTGTTTTATCTTACAGATGGAGTTTTGGTATAGGTATAAGAGTGAGTACCGTATTGCTTCATTAGATTATTTTCAGTTGTTTTGAAAATATCAGAAATCCGCATTGTCACTTAAAAGGAACGCTTGTGATGAGATGTCTCTGTATGAATTGTGAATTAGATCTAAATCCTTGCCACTACAACCCATGTAAGAATGGAGGAATCTGCACCATCGATCGGGATGGATACCTCTGTCTGTGTCCCCCACGCTACGATGGGAAAACCTGTGCAATAGGTATGGTTTTACTCAGTCATAATACATCTGTTTTCCTGTGTCTATAAACTCTCACCTCCTGAATTACATGACCCCAGTCATAGACTGGAATCCACACTGAATATTGCTTTGTTACAGGACTGGTGCCGTTCACACTGGCACGTCTACAACAGAGGTGGCAAATGGGAGGAAATATAGGAGGTTGCAATGGCATAAATGGAACGGTATCAAACATATGACTCTGTTCCATTCCAGTCATTAAAATGAGCCCATCCTCCTATAGCTCATCCCACTATAGCTCATCCCACCAGCCTCCTCTGGTCTACAATCATTGTACAACACGTCCCAACTGTTGTAGCACGGCAGATTATTTTGTGAATGTGACCTCACTGGACAATTTACAGGACAGTTGTTGGAAAACCACTTGCAGAAGTTACTGTACAACCCTTCTCGTAGTTGAATGAGTGTAATGTGAACTCTCCACATTGCTTTCACATTTTGCTCCCATCTAAGGGGAAACCAACATATTACAAAAGTATTCAGACCCCTTGACTTTATCCACATTTTATGTTACGTTATTCTAAATTATTTTTATCTATTAATCTACACACAATACCCAATAATAACATTGCAAACAGATTTTTGGAGAAAAAAAATCAATTATAATACGTATTCAGATCCTTTACTCAGTACTTTTTTGAAGCACCTTTGGCAGCGATTACAGCATTGAGTATTCTTGGGTATGACCCAACAAGCGTAGCACACCTGTATTTGGGGAGTGTCTCCCATTCTTCTCTGCAGATCCTCTCAAGCTCTGTCTGGTTGGATGGGGAGCTTCGCTGCACAGCTATTTTCAGGTCTCTCCAGAGATGTTCAATTGGGTTCAAGTCCGTTTCAAGTCCGGACTCTGGCTGTGCCACTCAAGGACATTGAGACTTGTTCCCAAGCCACTTCTGCGTTGCCTTGGCTGTATGCTTAGGGTCGTTGTCCTGTTGGAAGGTGAACCTTCGCCCCAGTCTGAGGTCATGAGCACTCTTGAGCAGGTTTTCATCAAGGATCTCTGTATTTGCGCCGTTCATCTTTCCCTCGATCTTTCCCACAGTCCCTGCCACTGAAAAACATCCCCACAGCATGAAGCTGTCACCACCATGCTTCACCATAGGGATGGTGCCACATTTACTCCAGACGTGACGCTTGGCATTCAGGCCAAATAGTTAAATCTTGGTTTCATCAGACCAGATGAGAGTCTTTCAGGTGCCTTTTAACTGAGTAGTGGCTTCCGTCTGGACATTGTAACAAAGGCCTGATTGGTAGAGTGCTGCACAGATGGTTGTCCTGTCAGTGTGACCATCCGGTTCTTGGTAACCTCCCTGACCAAGGCCCTTCCCCCCCGATTGCTCAGTTTGGCCGGGCGGCCAGCTCTACGTAGAGTCTTGGTGGTTCCAAACTTCTTCCATTTAAGAATGATGGAGGCTGCTGTGTTCTTGGGGACCTTCAATTCTGTAGAAATTTTTTGGTAACCTTCCCCAGATCTGTGCCTCACCACAATCCTGTCTCTTTCGGACAAATCCTTTGTCATAGCTTGATTCTTGTTCTGACATGCACTGTTTAGAATAAGGCTGTAACGTAACAAAATATGGAAAAAGTCCAGGGGTCTGAATGCCCTATCTAAACAATAGAATTAGGACTTGTTTATAAAACTCGCTAGCAAACTAATTACTGTACTTATAGTAGGAAGTATTTGTACGCTAATTTTGATTGATACTGTAGGATCCTTCAGGTTAAAAAAAGAAGAGCTAATTGCCTGCTCAATAAAATACAATTTAGGAGTCAATTATTTTCTACTCTTCTAATACCACAAAATGGCCATTTCGTTGAAACTTGTTCTGTTCCTCCAGAGGTGTTTGAGTGCCAGTTTAAGAATGGTGGCTGTCTGCATTACTGCACCAACCAGGAGCGCACCACAGGGGTCCAGTGCAGCTGTGCAGAGGGCTACCAGTTAGATGAGGACGGCAAGACCTGCTCTGAAGCAGGTAGACAAAGCACTGAAAAACAAATCACCTATTTCTTTACAGTCTCTAGAGGCATATGCTCTAGATAGTTATGGTTTTCCTGTACTGTACATTTTCATTGCCAGTGGCGTTCCCTTGTGGGAAGAAGCAGAGTGAGGCTTCCCTGCATCGCTCTCTGCTGGACGAGTCCGAGGCCTTGACCCTCCGCAACTCTGACAGGAACCTCAACATCTCCATGGAGGTAGAAGGGAACTCAACTTCCAGACTGTCTGGGATTAACTCAACCCAGCCAGGTGGGAACAGCACTGAATACATGGAGGGTGCTAATGAAGACAACCGGATAGTGGGAGGACAGCTGGAGAGGCAGGGAGGAAGCCCATGGCAGGTAGGCCTACAACACAGGGCTACGAGGTGGCATTATTTTTTATAAATACAGTACCAGTCAAAAGTTTGGGGACACCTACTCATTAAAGGGTGTTTATTTTTTTATTATTGTAGAATAATAGTGAAGACATCAAAACTATGAAATAATGTAGTAACCAATAAAGTGCTAAAGTATTTTATATTTGAGATTCTACAAAGTAGCCATCCTTTGCCTTGATAGCTTTGCACACTTGTGGCATACTCTCAAACAGCTTCAGGAGGTAGTCACCTGGAATACATTTAAATTAACATGTTTCTTTCTTCTACTTTCTTTGCTCAATCAGTTGTCTTGTGACAAGGTAGGGGTGGAATATAGAAGATAGCCCTATTTGGTAAAAGACCAAGTCCATATTATGGCAAGAACAGCTCAAATAAACAAAGCGAAACGACAGTACATCATTACTTTAAGACGTAGGTCAGTCAATTTGGAAAATTTCAAGAACTTTGAAAGTTTCTTCAAGTGCAGTCACAAGAACCATCAAGCGCTATGTTGAAACTGTCTCTCATGAGGACCGCAACAGGAAAGGAAGACCCAGAGTTACCTCTGCTGCAGAGGAGAAGTTCATTCCAGAAATGGCAGCCCAAACAAAAGTTCAAGTAACAGACACATCTCAGCATCAACTGTTCAGAGGAGACTGTGTGAATCAGGCCTTCATGGTCAAATTTCTGCAAAGAAACCACCACTAATAATAAGAGACTTGCTTGGGCCAAGAAACACAAGCAATGGACATTAGACTGGTGTAAATCTGTCCTTTGGCCTGATGAGTCCAAATTTGAGAATTTTGGTTCCAACCGCCGTATCTTTGAGACGCAGTGTAGGTGAACGGATGATCGCCGCATGTGTGGTTCCTACCGTGAAGCATGGAGTAGGTGTGATGTTGTGGGGGTGCTTTGCTGGTGACACTGTAGGTGATTTATTTAGAATTCAAGGCACACTTAACCAGCATGGCTACCACAGTATTATGCAGCGATACGCCAACCCATCTGGTTTGTGCTTCAGTGGGACATTTGTTTTTTCAACAGGACAATGATCCAAAACACACCTCCAGGCTGTGTAAGGGCTATTTGACCAAGGAGAGTAATGGAGTGCTGCATCAGATGACCTTGTCTCCACAATCACCCGACCTAAACCCAAATGAGATGGTTTGGGTTGAGTTGGCTGCTTTTCCTTCACTCTGCGGTCCAACAAGGGCTCAGCATCTGTGGAAACTCCTTCAAGACTGTTGGAAAAGTATTCCTCATGAAGCTGGTTGAGAGAATGCCAAGACTGTGCAAAGCTGTCATCAAGGCAAAGGGTGGCTACTTTGAAGAATCTAAAATATTATTGTTATTTGTTTAACACTTTTTTGGTTACTACATCAAATTTTGTTTGTCACATGTACCACATACAAAAGGATGTTAGTGAAGTGCTTACTTACAAGTCCTTAACCAACAATGCAGTTGAAGAAAAATATGTGTTAAGAAATGATTTACTAAAATAAAAACAGAAGTGAATCTTTGTACAGCGGGTACCGGTACAGAGTCAATCTGCGGGGGCACAGGTTGGTCGAGGTAATTGAGGTAATATGTACATGTAGGTAGAGGTAAAGTGACTATGCATGAATAATAAACAGAGAGTAGCAGCAGCATAAACATGGTGGTGGGAGGGACAATGCAAATAGTCTGAGTAGCAAATTGATTAGCTGTTAAGGAGTCTTATGGCTTGGGGTAGAAGCTTTTAAGAAGCATTTTGGGCCTAGACTTAGCGCTCCGGTACCGCTTGCCATGCCGTAGCGTGGGCAATTTTTAGGGCCTACTTCTGACACCGCCTGGTATAGAGGTCCTTGATGGCAGGAAGTTTGGCCCCAGTGATGTACTGGTCCGTACGCACTGCACTCTGTAGTGCCTTGCGGTCGGAGGCCGAGCAGTTGTCATTCCAGGCAGTGATGCAACCAGCCAGGATGTTCTCGATGGTGCAGCTGTCAAACATTTTGAGGATCTGAGGACCCATACCAAATCTTTTCAGTCTCCTCAGGGGGAATAGGTTTGATCGTGACCTCTTCAAGACTGTATTGGTGTGTTTGGACCATGTTAGTTTGTTGGTGATGTAGACACCAAGGTACTTGAAGCTCTCAACCTGCTCCACTACAGCCCCATCAATGAGAATGGGGTCGTGCTCGGTCCTCCTTTCCTGTAGTCCACAATCTTCTCCTTTGTCTTTATCACATTGAGGGAGAGGTTGCTATCCTGGCACCACACTACCAGGTCTCTGACATCCCTATAGGCTCTCTCATCCTTGTCGGTGATCAGGCCTACCACTGTTGTGTCGTCAGAAAACTTAATGATGGTGTTGGAGTCGTGCTTGGCCATAGTCATGGATGATCAGGGTGTACAGGAGGGGACTGAGCAAGCACCCCTGAGGGGCCCCTGTGTTGAGGTTCAGCGTAGCAGTTGTGATGTTGCCTACCCTTACCACCTGGGGGTTACCCGTCCGGAAGTCCAGGATCCAGTTGCAGAGGGAAGTGTTTTGTCCCAGGGTCCTTAGCTGAGTTGAGAGCACTAATGGTGTTGAACGCTGAGCTGTAATCAATTAATAGCATTCTCACGTAGGTGTTCCTTTTATGCAGGTGGGAAAGGGCAGTGTAGAGTGCAAGAGAGATTGCATATGTGGATTTGTTGGGGCGGTATTCAAATTAGAGTGGGTTTAGGGTTTCTGGAGTGGGTCTATGGTTTCTGGGATAATGGTGTTGTGAGCCATGACCAGCCTTTCAAAGCAATCCATGGCTACAGACGTAAGTACACCAGGTTAGTAGTCATTTAGGCAGGTTACTTTGGTCTGCTTGAAACATGTTGGTGTTACAGACTCAGTTGACAGGTTGAAAATGTCAGTGAAGCCACCTGCCAGTTGGTCAGCGCATGCTCAGAGTACACGTCCTGGTAATCCGTCTGGCCCCGCGGCCTTGTGAATGTTGCTGTTTAAAGGTCTTACATCTGCTGCGGAAAGGGTGATCACACAGTTGTCCAGAACAGCTGATGCTCTCATGCATGCTTCAGTGTTGCTTGCCTCTAAGCGAGCATATAAGTTATTTAGCTCATCTGGTAGGCTCGTGTCACTGGGCAGCTCTCGGCTGTGCTTCCCTTTGTTGTCCGTAATAGTTTGCAAGCCCTACCATGTCCGACGAGCATCAGAGCCAGTGTAGTATTTTTCAATCTTAGTCCTGTATTGACGCTTTGTTTGATGGTTCGTCGGAAAGCATAGCGGGATTTCTTATAAGCGTCCGGGTTAGAGTCCCGCTCCTTGAACGCAGCAGCTCTACCCTTTAGCTCAGTGCTGATGTTCCCTGTCATCCATGGCTTCTGGTATGTACGTGCAGTGACTGTGGGGATGACATCATCGATGCACTTATTGATGAAGCCAGTGACTGATGTGGTGTACTCAACGCCATCGGAAGAATCCCGGAACATATTCCAGTCTGTGCTAGCAAAACAGTCCTGTAGCTTAGCATCTGCATCATCTGACCACTTCCTTATTGAGCAAGTCACTGGTAGTTCCTACTTTAGTTTTTGCTTGTAAGCAGAAATCAGGAGGATAGCGTGATGGTCAGATTGGCCAAATGGAGGGGGAGGGAGAGCTTTGTAGCATCTCTGTGTGTGTGTGGAGTAAAAGTGGTCTAGAGTATTTTTTCCTCTGGTTGCTGGTAGAAATTAGGTCAAATGGATTTAATTTTCCCTGCATTAAAGTGCCCGGCCATTAGGAGCGCCTCCTCTGGGTGAGCATTTTCTTGTTTGCTTATGGCCTTACACAGGTCGTTGACTGCCGTCTTAGTGCCAGCATCGGGTTTGCGGTGGTAAATAGACAGCTACGAAAAAAATGTGATCTACAGCTTATCATGAGATACTCTACCTCAGGCGAGCAAAACTGAGACTTCCTTAATATTAGATTTTGTGCACCAAATAGACAGACCGTCACCCCTTGTCTTACCGGAGGTGACTGTTCTATCTTGCCGATGGACCAAAAACCCAGCCAGCTGCATGTTATCCATGTCGTTGTTTAGCCACAACTTGATGAAACATAAAATTTTCATTTTTAATGTCCCGTTAGTAAGATAGTCTTGATTGGAGCTCTACTGACACAACCCTGTGGCACTGCAGGCACTAATCTCAGAAATCATAATGCATGTAGTGTATGATGATGACAATAGTGTTTGTGGCAGGCCCCTAATACTAGTCCTACCTGTTCCATGTCCCTGCAGGTCATGCTCTGGAGGGAGGATGGGTATGGCTTCTGCGGGGGAACTCTGATCAGTCAGCGGTGGGTGGTCAGTGCCGCACACTGCATGCAGGAAACCCCTGACCATGTGACTATCGGTGAGGCTGTGTGATCCACTGTTTAGAAGTAGTGAGCATACTGTCAAATGCTCTAGCAGTTTGAGTGTCCGTTGAGTTTTTTTACTCTGAGAATTAGAACCTAACACAATGAAAGCTTAACCAAGTTCTCCCAGGGGGTCAATACAGCTGCATCAGACGACATTTCACACAAGCACTGATATTTAACCCTTCCTTCTGAGTCTCCTGCACATCTGAACAGCCAATGCATCTGTTGCTAGACAGAACCTTGGTGATATCTGTTCTTCCTCTGACTTCTACCCCAAAGTGCTCACTCCTCCCAAACTCACAGCTGTCATGGTTCCTGGTACCAGACTGTGTCTTCTCCTCCCAGAGGATCCCTCCTGGCTAACAAAAACATATCCTGACATAATGTCAATGTCATACATTACCCGCTCTCCCCTAGTGACATGAATAAGTATATTTCATATTCTCAGAACTCAACAAGTGCAACATGTTGACGAGCCATTGTGCCCGTTTAAATTGTCTGTCTGTGTTTTACAGGGGACTATGACAAGCGACGTCCCGACCCAAACGAGCAGAAGATCAAAGTGGCGAAGGTCGTCGTCCACCCTCACTTCCATGACTACACCTTCGATAGCGACATTGCTCTTGTCTACCTCTCTGCCCCTGTGGCGCTGAGCCCTGTGGCGGTGCCCGCCTGCCTTCCCAATGGTCAGCTGGCCCACCACCTCCAGAGGGAGGATGTGAGGGGCTTGGTCACAGGCTGGGGTGCCACACAGTACCTGGGGCGCTCCTCACGCTTCCTGAGGAAAGTCGCTCTGCCCGTGGTCGACCAGCAGAAGTGCATCCGCTCCACGGAGCAGGTCATCACAGACAACATGTTCTGCGCGGGCTACCTGGAGGCCAGCTTGGATGCCTGCAGTGGGGACAGTGGGGGTCCCTTTGTGGTCAACTACCGCGGGACCTGGTTCCTCACAGGGGTGGTGAGCTGGGGGGAGAAGTGTGCCGCCAAGGGGAAGTATGGCATCTACACCCGGCTAGGGAACTACCTGCATTGGATACAAGATACTATAGAAAGGCAGGCACATAACAGTTCACATACCTGAGGTGCAGCTCGGAGACAATCCCAATTCATTCCCTACCCCTTGGCGCTTTGATTATCTGAAGGGTCTGGATAGGTGCAAGCAGTTTAGTGGTGGCGCTTCTACCATACTGCTTACACACCTGCAAAGATCAAAGGGTTAGGGACAAGGAACAAATTGGGAGTGGCTGATAATGAATTCCAAGTCAAACCCTAGCCCCTAAACAATTTATGTAGATTTTAATTGCCCTCCGCATTAAATTGCCTTCTGAGGAGGAATTTAAACCATATAGGGTACAACTGTCCAATCCATTTAGCTCTACAGAAATGCACAAGTTATGGAATGAGTTGCATCAGGGGGTTCAGAAGATAGTTCAGAGGATACACTGCAACAGAGCGTTCAGATAACTGCATATCATGTCAGAACATTGCAGATAGAAATGCAATGAATAGTGCTTCAACAAGTTAGTTACCTTATTTCATTTTATTGTGAATAACATATTACAAGTTAAAGATTTGACCACATACAAACTGTGCATATTGTTAATCAGGTATAATTTGGTTCCCAGAGCACTTTCAGTTTCCCTGCCCCATTAAAAACAATGTACCCCCAAGTAATGCAACGTTTTAGGACTGTTATTGAAACTTAACAGTACATGTGTTGCAATAAGTAGTTTGAATTATTTCACTCAAATCAATGCGTCATGTTTTTAAGACATCAACAGTAGTGAAATGAGATTGATATAGTTCAAGGCCTTAGGTAACCTTTCTCAAATAAAGAAGAGAAATCAAGAGATCTGGTGAAACCCTCTTTATTAGGAAAGTAACTTCGGAACCAACCAGCACACAGTGAAGACACACAGGCAAGCTCCTAAGTCTGTACAGCTTCTTCAGAAACAAAGTAAAACAATGAAGGCCTAATGTATATTCAATATGGAGCAATTGCAATTTAAGGGCAATGTTTGGTAAACGCTAAATGTCTGCTCAATCGCGCTACAACGTGAATCTTCCACACTCCGTATTGAATCTATCCCAGTCTAGAGGACCGAAGGCCAACCAGCCTGTGAATCCACACCACTATCATACATTCTGGCTGGGCTGAGGGGGTTTATATAGGGAATGGTCCCATGTGCTTTAGCCAACTCTTCTAAACATTGTCATGCTAGTTAGAGGAGTTGGCTAAAGTGCACAGAACTGGGACCCTGGCCCAAATCAAAGAAATAATTGCATTATTCTATCATCCCTTCCTTGGAATAATCACAGCTCTGAATTGAAGCCTATGCTTTCATGTAGCCAATCACTTCAAGAAAGTAATGATGAACAATTTGAACTGGGACCATGCTATAGGAGCAACATATAAAAAAGGAGAAATAAAAAAAGTCTGAAAAAAACTAGAAGTTTTAAAAATCAGAGGGGCATCCGGTTGCCCTGGACGCTGATTTTCACCGCGTGGCCCGTCTTTGTCATACGCTTGATGTCGGCAAAGCGACGCAACTGTTTGTCCACCCGTGACATGCCCTTCTTAACCGGGGCCTGAGAGACAGAGGGAGGAGGAGAGGATTAGTGACGGGAGAGGAGAAAGTTAAACTACTCACTAAAACAGTGTTTCTTCGACAACATATATATATTTGCCGTAGTGGTAATATACTGTAGCACCACTATAAACCTAGCGAGTGAGGTTACCAAGACACAAACACTCTTTGGAATCATGAAAATTTGAATGTTTTGCATTCGAAACCCTAGTATTTAAAACACAACACTAAGTTGAATAGTAACACATTCCCCACGCCGGACACAGAAACTCAAGCGGCATGCTGGTATAGCCTAATGTCTTAAAACCAGCGTACTTATTAAATTATTAGGTGGCTGGCAACAGCGTGCAGAGCCGTTTGACCTGGTGGGAGGGTTACTCTCCTACCCAGGACCAGCAAGAGGCATGCAGGTGGCACTTACTGCCCCGTGTGGTGACAGTAGGTACTACAGGGGCATGCCATTGCCGTCCACATTGATCTTCACCGCCATGATGCGCCGCTGTGACCTCTGCTGGGCGATGCGACGCTTGTGCTTTTCCAATCGGCTTATCCCTTTCTTAAAGCCTGTCTACAGTCGGGAACCAATCACATTCAACTCCTTACCATCCTTCCTTTACTGATGCCCAAGTAGTGACAAAACAGCTAACAAGCTACAATTCAGACCCAGTTCAGTCACACCTAAGGTAACATAACTAAAATAACAATTTCTAGGTCATGTCCAGAATGCAGGTCTGATGAGAAAATGATTGGTCTGGTCAAGACAGTCAAAATAAATGGACAACTATCATGGGTCCTTCTCTCTGGCAGACAGATGGACAGCCAAACACTCACTGCTCTGGACTCGCTCTCCACGTTCCATTTGGGCCGCACAACGTAGTCCTTGTTGGATGGCATGGGCACCCTGGCTCGGGCACAGAACCCAGGGTCGCCTGGGCGCAGAGCTCTGTCGGGCAACAAACACAGGAGGGGTGTCAGCAGAAAGCAACATACACAGACTCAAGACAGACATACAAAGGACTCAGCTACTCACTTCTCTTCTCCTGTCAGTACTTTCTCCAGGTCTCTATGAGGAGTCTGTCCCCCTGAGCTGTAGAGAGGGAGAGAGATACTGTCAACTCTCTCTGGTCCTGAGTGACCACTGACTGCTTAGGCCACACACAATTTACCAAATGTAAATGTTCAGCTACAGTAGCACTCTGCACACTGGTCTTAAGTCTTAACACATGCCATACTACCACTTCCCTGTTCTCAAAGGGTTCAAGTTTGAGAGTAGTAGCAAAGACAGGCAGAAACTGCTTCTTCAATAAAAATCCCAGATCACACTTATAGACTATGTCATGGCAACGTTGGCTAGCTAAGCTCATGCGTAGAAACACGTCATCGGGTCTAACCCTCTTCTCGCGCCGAACTACACATGCGCATCATGTCAAATCAAACGCACCTCTTCGATATAAAGTTGTTTTTGAGAAAAATGTAAACGTGTCAATTTCATGAGGTTGGAGTAATAACATGTTCACTACTTAAACATTGGCTCGAATCTAGGTTGTGCTTTTCGATTGAGAAAATGAACTAAAGAATAATTTCACTTCTCAAACCCCACAGGAAAGTGCTGTTTGAATGAATGCTTATGAGCCTGCTGCTGCCAACCAACGCTCAGTCAGACTGATCTATCAAATATTAAAATCATAGACTTCATTTTAATAAACACACAGAAATACGAGCCTTAGGTCAGTAATATGGTCAAATCCGGGAAATTATCATTTCGAAAACAACATTTATTCTTTGTGAAATACGGAACCGTTCTGTATTATATCGAACGGGTAAGCAACCCTAAGTCTAAATATCGCTGTTACATTGCACAACTTTCAATGTACAATTCCGGCAAATTAATTACGGTCTTTGTTAGGAAGAAATGGTCTTCACACAGTTCGCAACGAGCCAGGCAGCCCAAAATGCTGCATACAGTGGGGCAAAAAAGTATTTAGTCAGCCACCAATTGTGAAAGTTCTCCCACTTAAAAAGATGAGAGAGGCCTGTAATTTTCATCATAGGTACACTTCAACTATGACAGAAAAAATTAGAAAAAAAATCCAGAAAATCACATTGTAGGATTTTTAATGAATTTATTTGCAAATTAGTGGAAAATAAGAATTTGGTCAATAACAAAAGTTTCTCAATACTTTGTTATATACCCTTTGTTGGCAATGACAGAGGTCAAACGTTTTCTGTAAGTCTTCACAAGGTTTTCACACTGTTGCTGGTATTTTGGCCCATTCCTCCATGCAGATCTCCTCTAGAGCAGTGATGTTTTGGGGCTGTTGCTGGGCAACACAGACTTTCAACTCCCTCCAAAGATTTTCTATGGGGTTGAGATTTGGAGACTGGCTAGGCCACTCCAGGACCTTGAAATGCTTCTTATGAAGCTACTCCTTCGTTGCCCGGGCGGTGTGTTTGGGATCATTGTCATGCTGAAAGACCCAGCCACGTTTCATCTTCAATGCCCTTGCTGATGGAAGGAGGTTTTCACTCAAAATCTCACGATACATGGCCCCATTCATTCTTTCCTTTACATGGATCAGTCGTCCTTGTCCCTCTGCAGAAACACAGCCCCAAAGCATGATGTTTCCACCCCCATGCTTTACAGTAGGTATGGTGTTCTTTGGATGCAACTCAGCATTCTTTGTCCTCCAAACACGACGAGTTGAATTTTTACCAAAAATGTTTGGTTTCATCTGACCATTTGACATTCTCCCAATCTTCTTCTGGATCATCCAAATGCTCTCTAGCAAACTTCAGACGGGCCTGGACATGTACTGGCTTAAGCAGGGGGACACGTTTGGCACTGCAGGATTTGAGTCCCTGGCGGCGTAGTGTGTTACTGATGGTAGGCTTTGTTACTTTGGTCCCAGCTCTCTGCAGGTCATTCACTAGGTCCCCCCGTGTGGTTCTGGGATTTTTGCTCACTGTTCTTGTGATCATTTTGACCCTACGGGGTGAGATCTTGCATGGAGCCCCAGATCGAGGGAGATTATCAGTGGTCTTGTATGTCTTCCATTTCCTAATAATTGCTCCCACAGTTGATTTCTTCAAACCAAGCTGCTTAGCTATTGCAGATTCAGTCTTCCCAGCCTGGTGCAGGTCTACAATTTTGTTTCTGGTGTCCTTTGACAGCTCTGTGGCCTTGGCCATAGTGGAGTTTGGAGTGTGACTGTTTGAGGTTGTGGACAGGTGTCTTTTATAATGATAACAAGTTCAAACAGGTGCCATTAATACAGGTAACGAGTGGAGGACAGAGGAGCCTCTTAAAGAAGAAATTACAGGTCTGTGAGAGCCAGAAATCTTGTTTGTAGGTGACAAAATACTTATTTTCCACCATTATTTGCAAATAAATTCATAAAAAATCCTACAATGTGATTTTCTGGATTTTTTCTCTCTCATTTTGTCTGTCATAGTTGAAGTGTACCATCTTTTTAAGTGGGATAACTTGCACAATTGGTGGCTGACTAAATACTTCTTTGCCCCACTGTATACCCTGACTTCTCTTGCGTTCAGTTCAAGCAAAGTGACAATTTCCCTAGTTAATATTGCCTGCTATCATGAATTTATTTTAACTAAATATGCAGGTTAAAAAAATATATACTTGTGTAAAAATATACTTGTGCATTTATGTTTATGGTTAGGTACATTGATGCGTTGATTGTGCTTTTTACGCGAATGCGCTTTTGTTAAATCATCACCCGTTTAGTGAAGTGATTTGATGATAATTTAACAGGCACCGTATTATATGCAACGCAGGACAAGCTAGTTAAACTAGTGATTATGTTAAGATAAGTTTAATGTTAGCTAGCAACTTACCTTGGCTCCTTGCTGCACTCGCGTAACTGGTGGTCAGCCTGCCACAGTCTTGTGGATTGCAATGTAATCGGCCATAATCAGCGTCCAAAAATGCCGATTGTTATAAAAACTTTAAAAATCGGCCCCAATTAATCAGCCATGCCGATTAAATCGGTCGACCTCTAATAAAGACCCATGCACCAGAGGGGGAGAGCAACAATATTTTCTGACAGGACATTTTGCCCTGCTTTGGTGGAATTCTTTGTTCTGTCTAGACTACATTACTCTTGAGTTCTGTATAACATTTAATGAAATAAGCTATAGCAAATGGGAAAATTACTCTTAAAACTTCTTGACCATACTTGAGACGCAGACGTCTCAAGTATGCCCCTGGAAATGCAAATGCGCTACGCTAAATGCTAAATGTACTCGTTACAACTCAATCTTTGATCAAAATTCACAAGCAGGGTATTGAATTAAAGCTACACTCGTTGTGAACCTAGCCAGCAAGTCAGATTTTTAAAATGCTTTTCGGCGAAAGCATGAGAAGCTATTATCTGATAGCATGCACCCCCCAAAATGCCAGCACGACACGTAAACAACAGATTTTGCGGTAGCCGGCGCTACCCAAAACGCAGAAATAAAATATAAAACATTCATTACCTTTGACGAGCTTCTTTCTTGGCACTCCTATATGCCCCATAAACATCACTATTGGGTCTTTTTTTCGTTTAAATCGGTCCATATATACCCAAAATAGCTTTGTATGGAAGCTGTGTCATTCAGAAAAAAACATCGTTTTTAAACGCTGCGTAATTTTTTAAAATTAAAAAAGTCGACGATAAACTTTCACAAAACACTTCGAAATCCTTTTGTAATCCAACTTTAGGTATTAGTAAACGTTTATAATCTATCAAAATGATTACAGGGCGATGTATTTTCAATAGGTCTTCGCTTGCAAATCAATGGCTGCTAATGTCTTCATCAACTACATCCGGGTGAAGACTGGGAAAATGGATGCCAGATAGATGGATTTTCCAACAATTAATTCAATTGAAAATGAGGACAATGGCGACATCGTGTGGAATTTGTATGAATTGCAGGCAGGTCGATATTAAATTCTGTTCTCTTTTAACAACTCGTGGAAGTGACTTATGGAAATTATTTTTAGCTTTCAGAGAGCAGTTTTTCTTGCGTTTTTCAATGAAACACACAATCTGTTATAGTCACAGCCGTGATTTAACCAGTTTTATAAACTTCAGAGTGTTTTCTATCCACACATACTAATCATATGCATATACTATATTCCTGGCATGAGTAGCAGGACGCTGAAAAGTTGCGCGATTTTTAACAGAATTTTCGAAAAAGGAGGGGGTAGAAGTAAGAGGTTAATGTCACTTGTGTGCTGCCTGAACTGACTCAGTTCTTTAGGTTCTAACATAACCTAGTATCAATACAGCATTGAACTATCAAAACATGATGCACACACAAACAAAACGTACAGGCTACACGAAGAAAAACTAAACACCCCAAAAAACGAGTTGTTCATTCCTCAGCTGGAAAGAGATGTCATTTGAAGAGCAAAACGGTATGAAGAGCACAAAGGGTAGGGTTAATTAAGGTCAGCGAGAGGGCAAATGGCCAGACAACCTTCACTACTAACTGAGGGAAGCTATACTCTGCTTTATGCCAAGATCGAAACCCTGGCCCAGTGATCCATTTTAGCTTCTGACAGACATGGTTAGAGTTACAACAGCAAACACTGATCCAGCATGATTCAAATGAAGAGAATCTCCCACACAAACAATACATTTACAAAGTAGCCTTTCGAATCCCAAACAAAATGGAAAAAGAAACAAACTCAAAATTAAGCAACCGACACAACGAAGCCTCAGTAAAGCTAGGCTCAATTTGACTCTATCCTCTATCATTCATACCAACAACTATCATCGTCTTTGTGTGTGGGGGGGGGGGGGGGGACGACATCAAGCATAACAACCTGGAGAGGTTGAAAATCTGACTGCAGCCAAAGTCACTCGGGAGGCGGAGCAACCATGCAACCACACTGAACCTGAGTTGCTGCGGGGAGAAGACATCCGGTTCCTTGGACCTATCCACCGTTTGGGGCTGACTGGGGGGAAAGGAAGGGAAGGAGGGACCACATCGAGAAGTATAGACAGATGTCATGAAAAGAGGGGATTTGACAAACATGAGAATGACAGTGAAAGGAGGAGAGAGGACTGAAAAGTGGATGGAGGATTTGATAGGACAGTGGGACAATGAGCTGGAAAGGGTGGGAGGGGGTTGGTTGGAGAACAGATCATGTCTACAGTGATAATGTGAAACAACCGCATGTGTGTTTCAGGAGTATATTGTATAACGAGTGTGTGGTACATCTACGCGTGTCAGGGTTTTCGTTAGTCGGCAATAGGCAGATGGAGAAAAAATTAAGCAGATAAAAAAAGACCAGGAGAAAATAAATTCCATTGCAAAATAATGCTTTTTATTAAATTGATGGAAATACATTTGACTGTCATGCTTATAAATCTATAGGTTAATTTGCATAATTTTATGGGATTAAATTGGCCCGTGTGTATTTTCATTAGTTGTTGGATAAATAAGATGCATGATGACTATCACACACGCACAGCCTATTTTGAGCGGGATTTCACCTGCAGTTCCTCAGCTGGAGTAAAACATGGTTTTATATGCCCATTTATTGTGCAACAATTATAAATCCAGTTAAAAACAGTTTTGGGACACGATTGAAATGCACTACCATTTTTATTTCTCAACTGGTAGTTGAAGCACGCATCGCATTCACCATTAAAGTGCAGGCAACAGGCTATCAGTGCGTCAACCACCACTTTACAATGTGAGCAGGGGGCAGTATGCATTTTGAAAACATACTTGTTTGAACCCTGAACATTTTATTACATTATGAGGTATGTCTTACCTTGCTTCAAAGTAGCCTATAGGCAAAATCCAACCATGTAAACATGGAGGAAATTATTTTATTAAAAAAGACAATAGAAAAGAAAAAAAAGACACCAGTCTTAATGTCAACAGTGAAGCGGCGACTCCGGGATGCTGGCCTTCTAGGCAGAGTTGCTAAGAAAAAGCCATATCTCAGACTGGCCAATAAAAGAAAATATTAAGATGGGCAAAATAACACAAACACTGGACAGAGGAACTCTGCCTAGAAGGCCAGCATCCCAGAGTCTCATCTTCACTGTTGACGTTGAGACTGGTGTTTTGCAGGTACTATTTAATGAAGCTGCTAGTTGAGGACGTGTGAAGTGTCTGTTTCTCAAACTAGGCCTCCCACTACTCTTTCTATTCTGGTTAGAGCCAGTTTGCCCTGTTCTGTGAAGGGAGTAGTACACAGCGTTGTACAAGATCTTCAGTTTCTTGGCTATTTCATGCAAGAAATTGCCTTCATTTCTCAGAACAAGAATAGACAACTTTCAGAAGAAAGTTCTTTGTTTCTGGCCATTTTGAGCCTGTAATCGAACCCACAAATGCTGATGCACCAGATACTCAACTCGTCTAAAGAATGCCAGATTTATTGCTTCTTTAAATCAGAACAACTGTTTTCAGCTGTGCTACCATAATTGCAAAAGGGTTTTCTAATGATCAATTAGCCTTTTAAAATGATCAACTTGGATTAGCTAACACAACCATTGGAACACAGGAGTGATGCTTGCTGATAATAGGCCTCTGTACGCCTATGTAGATATTCCATTAAAAATATATATTAAAAAAAAAATAATCTGCTGTTTCCAGCTACAATAGTCATTTACAACATTAACCATGTCTACACTGTATTTTTGATCCATTTTATGTTATTTTAAATGGACAAAAGATGTGATTTTCTTGCAAAAAACAT